>NC_045732.1:96964974-97234193 GCF_009834535.1 Camelus ferus | reverse complement strand
ATGTTTTCCAGTTATTGACTATTTTGTATAAAGCTACTATGAGCATCCTTGTACATATTTTGTGGTGGTCATCAACTCTTATTTATGGTGGACATATACTCAAAAATGGAATTGCTATATTGTAAAGTAGGTGTATGATTGGCTATAGTATGTACTAATGGTTTTTAGAAGTTGTACTATTTTACAAGTCCATAAATGCAATTATGTTCCAAATTCTTGTCAGTTGTTAAAACTGCTGGCACTTTTTTTTCCCGTTCTGGTATGTGTACGGTGATACATCATTGTGGTTTTCATTTGTATTATCCTGATCACTAAGGATGTTTATCACCTTTTCACATGCTTAGCTTCCATTTTTATTTCTTTCTTTGCCAAGTGTCTCTGCTTTACCTATTTTTTAAGTGGGGTTTCACTTTTTCTCATTTATTTATAAAAGCATTTCATTTTTTCTATATGAGAAACTTTTGAGAACTTTGTCAAATATAGGTATTCTGAAAAATCTCTTACTTCATAGTTTGCTTCTTTATTTTCTTAATAGTGTTTTATAATAAAGAGAAGTTCTGACTTTCAATGAAGTCAAATTTAATAATTTTCAAATTTTTATAATTCGTGATTTTGGTGTGTTGGTAAAGAATTCTTTTCTCATCCCAAGTTCATTAAGATATTCTTCTCTTATGTTTTCCTCTAGAAGCTTTATTGTTTCAGTGCTTATGTTTAGATACATGATCAATCTCCAATTACGGGATCAATTTTATTTCTTTCATATAGATATCCAACGTACCAACCACATTTTCTTTCTTTTTTCCCAATTAATTGCAGTCGAGTCTTTGATGAAAATCATGTGTGGGAGTCAGTTTGTGTCCTTTACTCCATAATTTATTTGCTGCCTCTGTACCAACACCAAACTCTCTTAATAATTTTCTTCATAGTAAATCTTGAAATTTATAGTGTAAATTCTTCAGGTTTATTCTCTTTTGCAAAACAAACTTGGATATTCTTGGAACTTGCCATATCCATATTTTGAGAACTTGCCATATCCGTATCAATTTAAAAAGAAGTCTGGAGGTTTAATTTGAATTGTATTAAATCTATGAAATACTTGGGGAGATTTCACATATTAACAGTATTGAGCTTTTTATTCCAGGAACATAGTATATTCCTCTATTTATTTAGGACTTCACTCAGTCAGTAATATTTTGTAGTTTTTAGTACAGACTTCTTGCACAATTGCCCTTAAATTTCTTCCTAGGTAATTGACATTTTTGATAATATCATAAATGACATTTTAAAACTTTTATTTTCCATTCCTTTAATGACAACATCTAGAAATACAATGGAAAGTTCTGCATTGGCCTTGCTTCCAGTGAAATTGTAGAACTCTTCTTATTTCTAATACTTTTTATATAGGAGCTCGTGGATTATCTATCTACTCAATGATATCATCTGAGAATAAAGGCAAATTTCATTATTCTTTTCCAGTCTCAATCAGTACCTTTTCTTCCTTTGTCTGGTTTTACTGCATTAGGTAATAACTCTAATGCAATGTTAACTAGAATGGTGAGATTAAACATACTCTTCTTGTTTTCAGATTCAGGGGAAAGTGTAATACTTCATCATTAACTATGATTCTTACTATATGTTTTGAAGATACGCCTTTTCCAAGTAGGAGTTTCCTTATATTTCTAGTTTGTTAAGATTTTTACAAAATCTTGACTGAGAATTGAATTTTGTAAGATGTATTTTATACATCTATCTAGAATTATATGATTTTTGCAGTGAATTTTATTGTTTTTCAAATACTAAACTTACCTTGCATTTCTGAAGTAAATCATTGGGCTTGATTTTCTAATGATTATTAGGATTTTTATATCTATGATATATATTTCAAGTAGTTAATTTTGTTGTTTGGATTGTTCCTGTTCTTATTGATTTACTATCTTCTCATTCTGTTAGTTATTGTGAAAGGTGTGTTCATATTTTACAGTGCAATAGTAGATGTGTCTGTTTTTCCTTTGAGCATTAATCAACTTCTTTCTTTATAAATATTTAAATCTATGTTATCCAAGGGATATACATTTGAATTTTTATATTTTTTGGCGACTTGACCATTTTACCATTTTTGAAATTCACCCCCCCGTTTTATTGTGAAATAATTGACAAACATCACTGTGTAAGTTTGAGTTGTAAAGCATGATGCTTGATTTATACATATTGTGAAATGATTACCATACGTTTAGTTAACATTCATCATCTCATATAGACACAATAAAAATAAAAGAAAAAAACTTCTCCTTGTAATGAGAACTCTAAGGCTCTATTCTCTTAACATTTTTTCCTATATATCATGCAGTTATGTTAACTATAGTCATCATGTTGTACTTTACATCCCTAGTACTTATTTATCTTTTAACTATAAGTTTGTAACATTCAACCACTTTCCTCTAATTCCCCATCCCCTTATCCTCCACCTCTGGTGACCATAAATCTGATCTTTTTCTATGAGTTTGGTGTTTTGTTGTTTGTTTGTTTGTTTGTTTTATCAAATTCCACATATAAGTGGTTGTTGGCATGTGTTTTATTTCAGTTTCAGTATGTCATCTATTTATATTTCATTCCATTAAGAAATCAGCTGCCAAGCTTTATTCTTGTTCCTTTGATTGTAATGTACCATTTGCCACTCAACCTGCTTTTTAAAATTTTACTTTTTTGTCTTTGGTTTTTGGCAGTGTAATCTTGATGTGTTTAGGTGTGATTTTTATTGAATGTATCTTTATTGGGATTTTCAGATATTCTTGAATCTGTGGGTTTCATTAGTTTTGGAAAATTCCAGACATCATCTCTTCAGATATTGTTTCTGTCTAATTTTCTCTTCTTTCCTTATGGATCACAAATTACTGGTATGTTAGAACTTTTTAATATGTCCAATATGTCCCTTATGCTTTTTTTTTATGTTTTACATCATTCTTTATTCTTACTGTACATTGTTTAATTTACTGTTAAACCCAACTACCTGAGATTTTAAGGCAGTTATTTTATCTTTATATTCTATATTTCCTATTTTGTACACTTTCTATAGATTCTATTTTTATGGTAAAACTCTTAAAGTATTATTTTATTGAACATATTATATCTCTCTCAGTAACTGCAGGAGATTGGTTCCAGGACCAGCTGAGGATAACAAAATACACGGATGCTCAAGTCTCATAGTCAGTGTTCCACATCCTGTGCTCCCCATCCGTGGATCCAACTAGCTGTGAATTGTGTAGTACTGTATTTATTGAAAAAAATTCTAGTTCAAAACCATGTTGTTCAAGGGTCAACTGTAATTACATATTTTTTTAAAAAATTGTTGTCTACTAATTGCAAAATTTTGACCACCTTTGTGTCAGTTTCTAGTATTTGATTTTTCCCTTGTTCTGGGGCATCTGGTCCTAACTCTTAGGATGTTTAAAAATTATTAACAAGTTTCAGAACTTTTGTTTAAAGTCATAGAGGCTCCAGATGACATTGCCTTTAATCAGAAATGGTTTAAACTTTCTTCTTTTGGACAACGTAAGGCAAGCTGATCACCTTAATCCGCTAAGAGACCAAGATGATACAAGTCTAGGTTGTGGTTTTGATAAGGCTAAGATTCTACTTCTGAATCATTGCTGTTCTTAAGGCATTACCCTCCAGAGATTTCAATTGACAGTTTGTTGTTTCATTGGGACCTCATCCCCTACCAGGTCCTAACCTCTTATCTTTTTCTTTTAAGCACAGCACGACTGCTGAAAGCTCTGTTCTTTTTAGAAGATTTCGGCCTCACACCTTTACCTCCTGTCTTGTGTAGCTTCATGATTCAGCAAATGTTTTGAGGAGAAAACTGGTCATGTGTTTGGCTGTTTATGTCTTTAATTTTGTCACTCCAGCCTTGTGATACCATCAAAAACTGCTCGATTCTCTCCTTCCCGTCCTCCCTCTGCTCTCAGCCATTTGTCCAGGATAAACTCAGACTATTAGCCTCTGGCCTACGTTCAAATTGACAAATTGGGGAAAGCAGCTACATGAGATCTGCTCACCTCTGCAGGATTCGACTATCTAAAATATTTGCCCTTCTTCACCTTGTAGCTTCTACAGAGCTCTAACGTATTTAAACTGATGATTTATGTTTTTTTCTTAAATCCTGCTTTTCTAGGTGTTCCTGGTAGGATCACTGGTCTATTACAACATATTCCATCTCATCTGGGAAGTAGGCATCTCCACATCTTACTTTTTTGTATGTATTAACATCAAACATGCTTGTAATCCTGTGACTTAGTTACTATTATTATTCCTTTTTTTCAGAGGAGAAAAATGATGCAAAGAGAGGTTAAATAAATTCCCCAAATCACATAGCTAGTAAGTAACATAGTCAAAATTTGAACTCAAGGAGAAGAGTAGGGAGTCCGTACTCTTAACCACAGTGTTATTAAGAATATTCCCCAGATCTCCCTGGATAATGATGATGACATAGTATGCAAGTGTATGAATTTACTATAATTCATATAGCAATTCTTTTTTGAATAGATATTAATACTGCCTTT
The DNA here is from genome assembly GCF_009834535.1 of Camelus ferus. Lineage (NCBI taxonomy): Eukaryota > Metazoa > Chordata > Mammalia > Artiodactyla > Camelidae > Camelus > Camelus ferus. The sequence continues at coordinate 97,229,634 of NC_045732.1, read as the reverse complement.
GGTTTTTGAAAGATAGCCACTTTATTTTAAACTGGCTTAATCTTTCCTAAATGTTCCATTACAATGAGACTCAATCTCAATGTGCTTAGAAGCTGAGGGTATCAAAGAGAAGAACTACTGATGTTCTCTTGAATACGTTCATTATAATTATAATCATTTCCTATTCTCACAATTTCCTCACAGTTTGCAAATAAAGTAGGATTTACCGAGAGTAAAATCACTGTTGTGTTGTATCAAAGATATGTATACTTTTGTTTCCATATAGAGTATATATGTGTGTAATGTAAGTTCCTGGCAGTGGATCTTTTTGGTCAATCAATATACATATTTAAAATTTTGGTATATATAGCTAAATTTTACTCTAAAAATAACACACCACTTTATACTTTTGCCTAATTGTATGAGAATTCTTATTTCCCACAATCTCACCAATACTCACTATAATCACATTAAAAGCTTTTAATATGCATAGAATTTAATTTTAAATGGGACTAAAATTTTAGAGATTATATGCTTTCTTATTTTTCCACCACAAAAGTATTTGTTGAACATTAATTTGACATTTTCAGTCTTATTGTGAATTAGCTTGAGAAAAATCATTAGATCATATTTCATGTTTACACATGGCTTTCAATCATTCTTTTAAAATTCTTTTTTATTTCTAAGTATCTAATAGATTCTTTATTATGTTATTGGGTTTCTTGATACATCATTTCACCATGATGTGTATATTTCAGTACTAGTAAGATTTAATCAATCAATATTTATTGTTTCCTTCTGAGAATTTCTCAAACCAACACTTTTTAATTTTTATCATGTTCCCTTGGGATGTATATCATAAGAAATTGTTTTCTGTGGACAAATTTATTTGAGAAATACTAGGTTAAACAATATAGAAATAACCCTTTCCTTTCAGAGCTTTTCAAGTAGTCATGTGCTTTGTAAATTTCGAAGAGGTGGGTATGGTATGTACATCTCTAAGACATACTTCACCAGGAAGAACTATGTTTTTCTTTTTATAGAGAAACTCACTGGATTAGTATTCTATGAAATAGTTGAGGAAATGTTGTCTAACAATTGTCCTGTATGTGGAAGAATTCTCTACACAATGCAAATGCTAAAAGTGGCCCAAGGAGCATAAGTGGGTATAAAGGCCATTTATTTTTAGGGAAAATGTCTCCTGATGAAAATTTTTGGATAGGCTAATGGTAATTGGCCATGTATTCATATGAACTGGTATCAACCAATTATGTGACTAGAAATTATTTGAAACTACTTATCACATTTCAGAAGAGTTGCTCTCTAAAATTTTTATGTGAATAACAATTGATCTCTATTGAATGGTACCTTTATGTGATGTTTCTCAAATCTTTATCCAGTGTATAATTTATGTTTCAACTGGTCTCAGAACCCAGAGAAAGGAAATCAATGCTGAATTGCTATCTGCTATCACTTAGCTAAGAATATTTTCAGTGTAATTGATAGGAAGACAGTGATTTTACTCTTGGTAGATCATACCTTGCAAACTGTGGGGAAATTGTGAGAATAGGAAAAGGTTATAATTATAATGAAAGCGTTCAAGAGGCCATCGGTAGTTTTTGTCTTTAATACTCTTAGTTTCCATTAAGATTGAATCTCATTGTAATGGAAAACTTAAGAAAGATTAAGCCAGTTTGAAACCAAATGGTTACCTTTCAAACATATTTTGATAGTATTTTACAAAATATTAACAAGCTCAAACATGTTCACTTACCTGCAGTAATATTTGATATTATGACATTTTAGTTTCAATGAAAGAATTTAGATAACACTTAATGTGAAATCTGAAAGTCTGGAATAGCTTATTATGTTTGTTTTTTTAATTTGTTTGTTTCCTCCTGAATAAACTGCCTTCATTTTCCTGTTGATCCACTTATGCTAAATATAATATATTTGATTTTGTCAGCATAAGAATGTGTCCCCCACCTCAATTCGTATGTTGAAATCCTAACCCCTAAGATGATGGTATTAGGAGGTGGTTATGTCCTGAGGGTGTACCTCTCATGAATGGGATTAGTGCCCTTATAAAAGAGGCTCCGGAGACATCCCTAGCCCCTTCATGTGAGGACACAACAAAAACCTGCCACCTTCTGTGAATTAGTACATTATCCCCATCAGACATTGCATCTGCCAGTTCTTTGATCTTGGACTTCCAACCTCTAGAATTGTGAGACATAAATGTTTATTATTTAGACACCATTCAGTTTATGGTACTTTTGTTACAGCAGCCCAAACAGTCTAAGATGGACAATTGGTACCAAGAGTGGAGTACTGCTGCAACAAATACCTAAAAATGTGAAAGCTTTGGAAGTGGGGAATGCATAGAGGCTGGAAGAGTTTTGAAGTGCATGCTAAAAAAGGCCTGCAGTGCCAGGAAGTGACTATTAAGGGCGATTCTAGTGAGGGCTCAAGGAGAGGAATAAAGCTGTAGAGAAAGCTTCAGTCATCCTAGAGAAAACCTAAGTGGTCGTACACTGAATGTTAGTAGAAATGTGGACAGTAAAGGTCATTCTGATGAGGTCTCAGAGGGAAATGAGGAACATATTGGAAACTGGAAGAAAGATGATCCTTGTGATAAAGTGGTAAAGAGCTGGGCTGAATTGTGATCATGCCCTTGTGTTTTGTGGAAGTTAGAACTTGTGAGGGATGAAATTGGATATTTGGCTGAAGAAATTTCTAAGCACATTGTTGAAGGTGTGACTTGGCTTCTCTTGAATGCTTATAATACAGTGTGAGCAGAGAGAAATGATTTAAAGATGGAATTATTCATCAAGAAGGAAGCAAAAAACTTAAAATTTTGGAAAATCCTCAGGCTGTCCATATTGAAAGAAATCAAAGAGCACTTTTGGGAGAGAACACAAAGGGTATAGTCAAATTTGAGGAAGAAATTAGCATGGATTTATCATTTCAACTGAAGCTAGGACCTATTGTCTGGTGGGGAGGAAGAAAACTTTCCTCTACCCTTCTAGGTTCTCCTGGTTGGTTGAAGAATTGAATTGACATGATACAGATCAGCAGGAGAAAATCAAATTTTAATTTGTTCACATGGATCTGTATATTCAGGAATCACACATACACCAGAGGCTCAGAGACAGAAAGGTAAAATGAGGTATAAATGCCACCCTGAGCTAAGTAATGGGATAGGGGCCTGGGGCTTCCAAGGACAGGACAGTCATTTACAGGATGAGAAAAAGAGCAGATGTCTGGTCCTTGGATGTTCACCTTGCTACACAGATTTGTTCACTTAGATAAAATTTATCTCCAGTAATAACTCTTCTTCTGGGAAAAATCCCCAATTTAAATACTTCTAGGTAGTTAACAGAGTGACAGTAGTTTCTCTTGAGCCCGCAGAGTCTCAGTTGCCTTTAGCTCAAAATAATTCACATGCTGGAGTGGTATATCTTGAGGAGGCCTGTTGGGAACCTTTACATGTCCAAGATAGTTGAAGAGTGACCCCGAAGGCAATTTGGAGATCACTGGGGCTTCCTCTCTCATCTCAGCCCAGAGTGAAAGGGCCTGGGAGGCAGAATGATTTCCTGGCTCAGCTCCCAGTGTTCTGATCTGAGCTCTTCAGTGGCCCAAGGTGCAGCTCTGGTGGCCTGGGTGCGGTATGGGCTGGTGTGGCTGCCCCTCTGGAGGGCACAGGTGGTAAACCTGGGCAGCATCAGCCAGGTGCTGTCCCTGCCTGCCAGCCAAGTGTACAAGCTGTGGGCGTGGCTCCTCCATGGTTCAAAGAATGCTCCAGAGAGCCTCAGGGCACAGGCAGAGAATGGCCAGGGGGGTGGAGCCACCAGAGAAAGCCCCAACTAGGGCAAGCTCAGCTGAGCCATGGGGGCAGGGCTACTCTCCTGACCCCAGCCCAGAACCACAGGCACACTATTCCAATCCACCTGCAGCTGGTGGATCTGCACCCAGCAAAGCCATCGTTGCAAAACCAGGCTCCAGTGTGTCCAGAAAGTGAGACGTCAAGCCTTGGCATTTAGTGTTAATTTGCTCCATTAGGTTTTGGTCTTATCCCAGATCTGTTACTCCTTTTTTCTTTCTTATTTCTCTTTTGGAATTAGAATGTCTACCTTATGCCTGTCCCACCATTGTGTCTTGTAAGCACATAGTATGTTTGTTTTCACAGGTTCACAGCAGGGAAAGCAATTTGCCTCAGGAGGAAACATATCTTGAATCTTGCCCATATCTAATTTAGACGATACTTAGATCAGACTTTGGACTTGGACATTTGAGTGGATGACGTGAGAGGACATGAATTTGGGGGGACCAGAGGCAGAATGCTATGGACTGAACATCTTCCCCCAAATTCATATGTTGAAACCTAATGCCCAAAGTATGAGGTGGGGCCTTGGAGAGGTGCTTAGGTCATGAAAGTGGAGCCCTCATGAATGGGATTAATGTCCTAATAAAATAAGCCTAATAAATCTCCTTTTCCCCTCTGCCATGTGAGGTTATAGCAAAAAGGTAGGCATCTATGAGGAACTTGCTACCATCAAACACTGAATCTGCTGGTGCCATGATCTTGGACTTTTCAGCTTCTAGAACTGTGAGAAATAAGCGTTTATTGTTCATAAGCCACCCAGTTTAGAGTATTTTTATTATAGTGGCCAAAATAGACTAAGACAATTACTATTGAAATATTTGTGATCCCTATAATTGCATGCATAGCTCAGAATTTGTATGTCTATGGTACGAACCTCAGACACCAGTGGGAAAGATCTAGCTACGAATTATTTGTTAGGCTCCTGTTTATAGTTCTGTCAAAATGGTTTCTCACATCTTAACTTAAGTAAGTATTAGTATCTTGTAAGTACATTCATTCTATGTATAAAAACATTATTAAGGGAGGGTCCAAGCTAGGAAAGTATACTTAATATAAACTAGTAAAATGCACATATACATTACCCACTAGAAGATAGTACTGGCTACAATAAAATAAGAGAACTTCAGTTTAAACAAATCTTTATTATGGTTTATGATACACTCAGACACACAACTAATTAATTTACCCATAGTCAAAGGGCTGTTCACTGTACATTTACATCAATTCACATTTAGGGCTAAATCCTGCCTAATTCAGAATAACAATTTACCTGAAGGTCTCTGACACTTGCTCACTTAGAGCCACCCATACAGAAGAAAATATAAAAATAGAGCAGAGAAGGAAATAAATACTTCTATCCTAAAATCAGACATTATAACCGTGTTTCCTAAAGTAAACACTTGTAAATTTCTACTGTTTGCTTTTTTCTGATCCATCAAACTGCTTATATTTCTTTATTTTAAGCTCCTTTGATGAGGCTGTAAAAAAAATTAATAAACAGAAACCACAGTTTAATAGAGAGCTCCCAGAAGGGGGAGCTCCCACACCCTGTGAAGATAGTACTGCCCAACAGGGAGTAGAAAGATTCCTCTTCTTTCTTGGCAAGGACTCCGCCATGGAAAAGCCATGGACCCTTTGTTGACTACAGCCCTCCCAACGTCCCTTCTCTCTCTATAAAAAACGTTCCCCTTCCCTTGTTGTGTAGGAACTTGCACTTGGCCCACCACAGTTGCAGACCCTGAATTACAATTTTCTACTGATCCCAAATAAACCCATCTTTGCTGGAGAAATAACTGGCAGTCTATTTGTTTCGGGTCAACAAGGCACATCTCAAATCTGATTCTAAGTCCTTGCCTGCTTAGGGAGAATATTTATTTGCCATCAGACCGTATAGTTCATTTAGTCAGATTTCTAGTCAGATGTTTGCTTGGCCCATGTGCATGCGTGTCTCTAAGTAACAGAGGTGGACTTGAAGGCTTCCCTTCAAGTGTGTGTGCATGTATAATCTGCTCACAGATTTCACAGAGTAAACCATGATCTCATGGATAAATAAAGATCAGGGACTTTGGAATGTGGTTCCTGGAGGAGCGACTTGATTTTCTTGAGCTCATATGTTATCATTTATAAAGCAGAGTCAACAATAGCTCCTTTTAAAAATGTCCAAGAAGAATTAATATATATGCAGATAATATTTTAAGGTTTATAAGAGATTTACTGGCATGTGCATAAAGACAAACAGAACTGTTTCTCTCTTTCAAGTAAAACTTGCACCTAAGTATGTATACAATATGATTTGCCTTACTCTTTAAATACCTGTGATATCAGAAACTCTCTTAGCGCTGAGGAACGAAGAGAAACAAAGGGGACAAAAACCACTCTCTTAAGAAGCCTTGCTGAGAGGAAGTGTTCTGTCCTTGTATCTTGATCATTATTTTCATCCAATTTTAGCTAAAACAAGAATACGATTGTACAATAATTGCCCATGTCAGGACATAACCATCCGACCTAAGCCTCAAGAAAAGATTAAACTAAATAAAGGCAAAGTGTCATTTAAAACAGCAATGAGTTGTGGTGGCAAGGAAAACAATTTGTTATACACTAAAATGAACATAAAGCATATTTTTTCTTCCGGATTTTGTAGTATAAGTTGCAATTTATAATGTTTGCTTGTCATCTCAGTAGTGCTTAATAAATCTAAGAAATGAGGCTATATTTGAATTCAGGGTGAGTAAGAGTTCTTCAATAAACTGGCCTTCTTTTAAGTGAATGCAGTGCATTTGTATTGAAAAGCAATTATTAGAATTTAATTTTATTAGTAAGGAGGATTAATCACCTACTTGAAATGATAATATTGAATAATGAAGTTGCTAAGTAAAATATTTCTTTTATAAAGTGCATTTCCTGATTTTATTATGATTTTAGTCAAGAGCTGTCATTCTTTGTCAGGATTATTAATCACTTTTCATAGCTTTAGAGTTGTCATTATTATTTATTGATTGACTGTTGTGAAAAAACCCAATTCCACAAACTCTGTAGTTCAAACTCATATAGGTATATTTGCCATTTTTTTCACGTAATTCAGTTAAAATGAATAACGTAAAGTGAAATCAAGTGAAATTTTTCTTTAACCTTAACTACAGTCAGAATGCTTCATTCATAGTGGAAAAATAGATTTATTACTGAAAATGCATGTTTTTCTTTACTAAAGGTTAATCCAATCTCTCTATTACATATCTACTTGTGACCTAATTAAAATATGAAAGATATTTACCATGAGTACCTATAAAGGACATGAAAATTAAATTGTAAAAGAATACTCACAGGTCTTAACATCTCATTTTTGATCACGTTGATTTTTGTGGAAAAATACATTTAATAACTAGATGGCCAAGTAAAAATGTAACCTTATTTTTTGAATCTAACTTTTGTGGATAAATTAAAAATTTGTACCATGGAGATGCATATTGTAATACTGCCATATACAATCATCTTTGTAGAAGTTCGTTTTTATTCAATTAATGTGTACTTCAAAAAAAATTAATCTGTACTTCACACCTGTTGATGATTCATTACTTCTTTGTATTTTGGTAATGCTCTTTAAAATTATCTTGTTAGCTAATATAACAAAGGTGAAACTGCTTTCCTAGTGAAGAATATGTTAAATTTAAGAGAAAGACATCTTTAAAACAATCTCACACAGCTTTATATGAGTCTTATGGTATCAGGATGATACATAAACTTAGTAATAAATCTGCACAAGGAACAGGATGACTTTGACAACAAAAAAGCCATTATTATTAATAATTATATTTTAGTGTTTTATGAATATTACCCAATACATAAAAATCAGAAGATTTCTGAGTACTTAAAACAAAATGCAGACCTTTTATGGACTTTAAACTATCTGATATATTTATGTGAAATTTAAATGTATGTGTTATATTGTAGAAGTGGAGGCACTCAATGGATTGTTAATAGATAATCCTCTCCACATTATCATTAAGCTCTGAAGTGACGATCTTATCAAAATGTATAGTCTAGTTGTCAAAATATTTATTTTACAGAGTTCATCTATTTGTGAAACAAATATATCTCATTTTTGATGAGAGAAGGTAAAGAGAAATTAAAAGCTGTATCACAAGTTGAAGCAAAAACTTGGAAAGGTGAAGCAATCATTATTTAAAATCTGTGAAGCATTCTACTGCTGAACATTAATTCCCATGCATGAATTCTCACTCAGCATGCCTGGAGCTCTATGTCAGATACAGTCTCTGCCTTCCTGCCGTCCAGAGAATCATGATATTGCCCGGGAACCCACCAGTAGACACACACTTGCATTGTGGCTTTATAAGTGCTATTATAGAAGACTATAAAAAATATGGTGGTGGCACAAAGCATGGAATAATCACTTCTCTTTGAGGGGTGTACTCAGAATAATCAATTCTTCTGAGGCTTAGGAGATCATAGATATTAAAGAAGACTTTGATGAAGAGGAGTTACTGAGATGATTCTTAAAGAACGAGTGAGAATATCTTAGACAATAGAGGAAGGACATTCCAGGTCTGAAAAACAAAGTATACAAAAGCATAGTAGTGAGAAAAAGCATCATATGGCATCCAGATAAAGCTGTGATGAGGAGATAACAGAGAGCTAGAAAGGGGGACGTTTATGGGAGTTCACTATGGGGGACTTGTACACCATTCAAATGAGTTCAATACTATAGTAATAGAGAGCTAAGAAGGATTAATATAACTTCCATCCATATTCCTAAAAAAATGTGAAAATTCCAAGTTGGCAAATACTTTGTGTACAGATTTCCAAAATTTTTAGTGGAAACCAAGTAGCAAACCCTTATACAAGTTTTATTGCATATTAAAATTTAACATTTCTTTTCAAGGACTGACTTGAAATTTTTGAAAAGAGTTACTTAAAGAAAATTTTTTTTGGCTAACATGGAAAGAATGACACTAGAATTTTTAGGGTGTTAAGATTTTCTAAATAAATACTTAAACAATGGTGACATCTGCCCACCCTGTCTAAGATGGATAGTCCATTTTAACTTGCAGCTCTCAGAGATTCTTCCCATCTTTAGTGATTATTGTACAATATCCTCCATCATATCAACTTCTTGTAGTCACAAAGTGAGTTAAATATTAAGTGGGAGACAAGAATGAAATTTTCTGTCAACTTCAAAAGCTTGGGAAGTCGAGAATGAGGATGAAGAATGAGGAAACAATGGTGCCTTCTCTTCAGACTCTAATATAATTCTCTTTTTTCCTAGTTTTACTGGGTATAATTGACAAATGAAAATTATACCTATTTAAGATGTATAAGCTGATGTTTGGTATACACTGTGAAATAATAATAACAATCAAGATAATTAACATCCATCACTAAACATAATTACTCTGTGTGTGTGTGTGGGTGTGTGGGTGTGTGTGTCTGTCTGTGGTGAGAACACTTAAAATCTACCCTTTTAGCAAATTTCAAGTATACAATACAGTATTGTTAACTATAGTCACATTGCTGTACATTAGATCCCCAGAACTTAACTTCACCTTGCATAACTGAAACTAATTCTTACAAGATTCAAGCACAGAATGCTATCAGTCTATGTTGTAACATTCTGTGTTATTATGACATTTTCATGTGCTCTTTTAAATTTATTCCCCAATTAATAACTTACATATTGAAGCAATGTTACACATTATAGGATTTTAAAAAAGAAGACTTACTTGAAGGCTATGATTTTCTTCTGTGATGGAAATGAAGGGTGATTTGTGGCAGTGAAGTTTTGAACGTACCTTACTTGCATGTCAGTAATGTAAGAGGAACAAAATCGTCACCCTTTCCAAATAAACATTCATTAACAGACATTTTGTTAGTGACGTGACATATGTGCAGCTCTATATACTAGGATTAGTAAAAAGCACAAAGCAAAGAGAAAACACAGCATATGCCTTAATAAATAGAAGGAGCTTTTGCACCAGCTGTGAAGACAACATGTATATTCATGAAAAAAGCTGGACAACAACACAAGATAGGTATATGAAGTGATGTAGCACAGATGATCCTATGGAAATTTATAAAGCTTAGTGATTTTATCTATGAGCCACCGCTTTTCTTCTATTGTTCATCTTTTCATGGAGATAGTGATAACAACCTACTACCTTCCTTAAGGGGACATTACAAAGATAAATGAACTAACCTTTGTAAAGGGGTTTAAACTCAGAGAGAAGAAGATATTAGAAAAGTACAATGAAAAGGAACTTATCATAAATCAGGGCTGATTCAGTTATAACAGAAAGAATAATAAATCATTCCTTTGTTTACTTTCATCTTCTTCTGTATTTAACAATTAAGCCTTTTAAAATAGCTTGTGTTTAAGCTGGCCAAAAATAACAGTAAATGACCTGAAATATCCTAATGCATAAGGTTTTTAAACAAACACAAGTGCCTATTTATAGCCATGCCTTTATTTTAAAAGGGTTCTTTAAAAAATAGCTTTAGCACTGGTCTGAAATAATAGAGGAAAGCATTGAGTGTATCTATTTGTTAGTAATTGCAAGGTATTATTTTGGTGGGGGGGGGAAGAAGAGGATGAAAATGGCTTGGTTTTAAATGTTTTGAAATTTTTAAAATAACTTTCCCATTCGGATTCAGCATAAGAGTATTTTTCTCCACCTATTTTAAATTAATTACACACTGATTTTTTTCCCCAGAATGTTATTCAAGGACCTAAGCCTAATACTTCCAATAGTTCTTTTGATTACAGAGGAAGATTGATTCCTTTGAACAGGTATGATGTTCTGAACTTGATTTCTTTTTGGCTGTATATGTTGTGTGTTTCACAGACATACCAACTTTAGGACTCTAAATGATGTCTTTGAGTTGTATATTTTTAAATCCAAGGGCTTCGATTTATGTACACTGGGACAGAATATTTCTTTTCTTAATTCTTCCCTCCCTTCCTCTCTTTCTTCCTTATCCTTTTGCAGCTCAGCTGAAGAATGTTGATTTAATCATACCCCTTAGTTCACAGTGCACAGTCCATCACCAGCCTGTGCAAAGCCCCTTTCCTGTCTGCTTATACATTGATTCATTCATTCACTTAGTCACTTCATTCATTCATACATTTCTTTTTAACTTCACTTTCCACTTCCCTTCCTCCTTATTTATAGATATGTGGTTAATGTATATTTTTTGTTTAAAGGTAGGCCTCCAGTTAGAATTTTCAACATATGAATTTCGGAGAAGGGGACATAATCCAGCTTATAACAACATCTAGGGGACATGGTTAGACCAGGGGTTGACTATGTATTAAGGCTAATGTTGCTCTTATGAAAATATTGTAAGAAGATTTTTTTTTCAGCAAATGTATACTAGAAATCTGTTAAGTGCCAAGAATTAGGGTAAGAAACCATACACTGAGAATTAGGTGAATAAGTCATTTTCAGACGATGAGGGGGCCATTATTACCATTATTGCCTAAGAAGAGTTTAGAATCTCATTGAATAGCATTTTCAAAGCAGAAAGAATTTTCATTTGTCTGGACATGCTTATTGCAAACATCCTAAAAGCCAGGTAGTTTTTTTCTCCATGATGCCGTATTTCCTTGAAATCATGTTTTCTCTCTCTTTCTGGATCTTTTTGATGTTAAATTCCTCCTACACTCTGTGCAACACAATAATCCTGATCCTCAGTCAAATGTCACTCCTTATGAAACCACTTTCTCTTGCACTCTTCTTTTACCAGTTGACCTGGTGGTGGTTGATTAATTCATAAGCATCCAGATTACACTTAAGCTCTGTACCAACAGAGGCACATTGTGTCCAGCCTTGTAAGGTAAAGATGCAAACATGCTCCTTAGATCCAAAGGAGCGAAGAGTGAGAGTAAAAGGTTGAACTTGTTTAATATTTCAAGGCAATGAATTTTCACAGCATTTAAATTCTAATCTGTTTCATGATTCAGTATTTCTGAGGTCAACTGGAGCCATAATAAGAAAGAAGGCATTTGTGTGAGCTGAAGAGTGGTTTAGAAATCATATAAACAAAGCAGAGTACCTCATGATTGTATACCCCATAAAGAACAGCCAATTTGCTCTTGGCTTAGCCGATAGACTGAGTGTCAAGGTGATTCCAAAGTTACACTAGCAAATGCCTGGATTTAGAGACAAAGTCCTCCATTTCCCACAGATTGGAGTCCTCATGTATTTTACCTGACACAAATGGAATGATTGTTGAAAAATCCATGGAGTCCAGATTTTTTTAATTGAAAAAATACATATACCCATACATAACAATATCAATGCCAAGTTAAATCCTTGTGATTAAACCTATGAAACAGGTTATTCTCAACAGAGTAGCGTATTATTTTTTGGCTTTGATATTTCCTGCCAACTTATAAAGAAGCCATTGTGAATGTCCTGCCTCTAACTTCTCTCAGGGAGGATTTGCTGCTTGAATTGCTTTTGCTGACACATAGTGTAACTATATTCCATTTAAAGAAAGAGGAAGGGAATCACAGTTTTCTAGCTAAGCAATATTTATAATATGGCATGATTTCAAATACGGGCACTACATTATCTTTTTAAAAAACTCCTTAAAAGAAGGTATTAATGTGTTGTACATCTCAGAACTGGCTTTTTTAAACTCAACTATTTGCATACTGCCTTTCATGCCACAAAAATGTTGATTCTGTAATATATATTATTTTTATATATACTTTGATTCCAAATGACTGTATTTAAAAATATTTGAGTTATATGGAAGGGTATTTTTGGACTCTACTAAGAAAAATGCTATTGGACCAGAGCTGGGGTATATTGTAACTAAAGGAGTATTTGAATTAAAATTAATTTCCTAGTCAGACTTGTTATACTTTTTATTGCAATCCTTAACACAGTATCAAAAATTATTTTAAATATCTGCATTTAGCAAAAAAAATTAAGTTAGATGAAAAATATACGAGCAATGAGGAAATTTGTAAATTATCTTTCTAGCCTTTAACACTTATTTTAATATCTAGCATACCCACTGTCTAGAGTTGGTAATGCTCGCAAGAATGGATTAACTGTTATGATTGTTTAAATTGATTTTGCTGTTTATCAGCTCTGATTCAGCAAATGCCAAGTTTGCTGACACAGCAATGTACCATGGATTCATCCTCCCAGATTCTATCAGTCCTTTAATTCAGTGCAGGTCTATCTCTGGCGTTTCAATATGAAGACCTTTAATGCGGCACTGTAAAACAGCTAGAAATTACATTAGGGACTTTCTGTTGTTTTGAGGGCTTTGACAGAAACAACCAGATAAAAATAAAATGCAAATAGCCTCCCTTGGTCTTCGAAGAGATTTTTATGTTTCTTTTTTTTTTTTTTCCAGTGCATACAATGCATTAGGAGTTGGAGTACTCACACATACTTATATAACTTTAATACTTTTGAAAGATTTTTTTTTTTTACAAAAGTTGACTTCTACATATAGTTTGTTTGTTATTCTAAGTTTCTTAATTCAAAGCAGTCAATTCCTTGTCATCTCTTTTAAAAGCCTGCTCTCGTTATAAAGGCAACCCCTTTTTTTCTACTCTATGGATTCTCTTCACCACTGTTCTACCATAGCCATCTTCCCAGCCTTACAGTTTGATCCAGTGGAACACAGACCTTTTGTTTTTATTAAAATGTGGATTCTCCCTATTTCTGTCTTCTGTATAACAGAGAATTGAAAATTAGCAGTTAATAACATGATAGAGTGGACTAAGCGTTACAAAATTTTAAAATAGCTTTGCTTGCATCCAGAGTAGAAGAAGTGCTATCTTTTCTACAGCTAACTGTTCTTAATGTGTTCTTTCCCAATTCCCTCAAGCCTACCCCAGAACCTTTACTGAACTGTTATGCTTTGCCTTCTCATTTGCTATGTCTTCCTTTCCACTGATTTCCTCTCTTTGGCATGTAGAAATACACAGGGTTATCCATTTTAAAAACACCTTCCCCAAGCTAGTTATCCCTCCAGCTATTGTCCTGTTTTCTTCTTTTCTCTCATCATTGACTTGTTGACACCATTCAGTTCTGGATGATTCTCCACTTGCTTTCACTTTCCAATCCAACGCAATCACAATAGTTTTTGTCTTACCTACTTTACTGAAACTGTTAAAGTTGTCCTTGACCTCCTTTTTTTAAAACCAAAGACCCTTTGATTGCTAAATCCAGTGGCCTCTTAAGTAACTTCCCTACTTGAGCTATCTTCATCAGTTCATAAGAAAGTCCTTCCATAGATTTCTGTCACTAATTCCTTCTCATATATTTTTTCCAGGCTACGACTTTCAAACTCACTCTCCTACTATTCCATCTTTTTTTCCACCTTTCTTTTTCTTAGAAAACTGTTTGGTGGCTTTTAATACAATTAAATATATAACTATCATACAGCCTAACAATGCTACTATTTCATCTTATCAATTTTCTTTGCTGATTTGTTTCCCTCCAACTTCTAGATATTAATCTTGCCCAAAAGTCTTATCTTTGGCCATCTCTTCTTGCTCTATATGTTATTCCAAATATATTACACAACCAAATGGCATTATATGCAATTTACGTAAAGATAACTTCAAAATCTATCTCCCCAAACTTGATCTATGTTTCATACATATATGAACTTACTAGAAGTACCCATCAGATGCTTCAAATGTAGCCTATCCCAAATCAAACCCATATTTACTCTATAATCAAAACCCATTCTTACTCCTGTAGTCCACATCTTATTTAATGTCATCTATTTTTTCCCACCTCAAGCTCCAAATTTATCATTGACTCTTTACTTCTCATCAATATCCATATCTACTACTTCAACTAACTCAACCAATTATACCTCCTAAATACCATTCACATTTTTTCATCCCTTCCACTTCTACTTTCGTTTTTGAAAGGGTTCAGAACATGCCACCCTAAAATATGCTGCTTTGCCATGTTGATTATTTTGAGTTGAAGGTATTTGAGAAAGGGTAAATGTAGAAAGGGCTCTTCAATTTCCCCCTTTTTACATAAAAGCAGGTCATAAAATACCTCATGAGAAAGGTGCCCTCCCTGTACCAGGAAGAAAAGAAAATTCTTATCACCCAAGACGTGAGTTGACAGCAGAGTGGATCTGTGCAAACAAACTTACTAAAATAATCCTTATCTTCTGTAACTGTCTCCTATATGGTTCCTATTAACTGTCCCCAGATTTACTGCCCCTAGCTCAAACTCCTTTGTCTTCTCTCTCTCTCTTTTTTTTACAAATGTATCATTTCTTTGTATGAAAAAAGTGTATAAGCTCTCAGTCTTGTCTCTTTAGATCTTCATTTTCCTTATGAAGACCCTTGTGTGAACATAAAAATATTTTTAAAAATTTGTATGCTTTTCCCCTATAAATCTGTCTTGTGTCAGTCTAATTCTTGGGCTCAACCACAGAACCCAAGAGGTAGAAGGAAGTTTTCCCTCCCCTCCACTATCTTCTCATTTTTCCTGTTGAACTATTTATTTCAATAGCCTCATTATTGATTACCTTATTAATATATTCTCTTTTCTCTAGACCATTTTCCCAATTATTGCCACAGTTGTATTTTTAAATCTAATTGATTTGTGGGACTTGCCTGCTAAGTGTGCACATGAAGTATCAGTTCTGAGGCAATACTCTGTAAGTCTGGGGTATCATTCTTAAACATGCCTTATATACACTTGTGGAATAATACATTTATTATTATACATTGTTTATAACAAGGCCCTTTCTTCCTTCCCTGCGTTTATACTGATGAAATGACTCTTGACTGCCCGTAGGTAGCTTCAAGATGGAGGCAGGTTGCCAACAGAACCGACTATGTGATTAGAAGATTGAAACGTTCAGCCCCACCCTCAATCTCCAGGGAGGGTAGAAGGCTAGAGACTGAGTTTACTCACTAATGGCCAGTGATTTAATCAATCACACCTATGTAATGAGGCTTTATTAAATACCCTTGAACAACAAAGTTCAAGGATCTTTTGGTTTGGTGAACGTATTGATATACCAACATGATGGCATGCCTGGAGAGGGCATGGAATCTCTGCTCATCAGTTCCCTTCCATAATTTGCCCTATGTACCCCTTCCATTTGACTGTTTCTAAGTTGTATCTTTTATAATATTTGATATAGCACTTTCCTGAGTTCTATGCATCATTTTAACAAATTATCAAACTTGAGGAGTGGTTCATGGGAATCTTCAATTTTACAGTTGTATGGTCAGAAGTGCAGGTGGCCCCTGGGACTTGTGACTGGCACCTGAAGTGAAGGCAGTCTTGTGGACTGAGACCTTGACTTGTAGAGTGTGCATTAACTTCACATAGTTAGTGTTAGGATTAAATTAAATTCTGGGACACTCGGTGTTGAAGAAATGAGAACCGCTATTGAAACAGCAACATGTTTAATATCAGAAAAAATAAGCATTTAGTGTCAGAAATATGGGATCTTCAAACATGTAGTTTGGGAAGAGAAAGGATGAAAGAGTGCAGGATGTGGAATTTTTGATTCCTGGATGGCCACATGGTCAAACATGGTATGGGACAACATCTGCTCTGCAATCAATTGCTGGATAAAATTACCCATGGAATTTAGAGATGGATCCAACTTCCAGTGTATTAGTCAGAGTTCTTCAGAGAGACAGAACCAATAAAATGTGTGTGTATATGTGTGTGTGTGTATATATATATTTAGAGAGAGAGAGAAAGAATTGGTTCACGTGGTTATGGAAGCAGAGAAATCCCACAGTCTGCCATTTCTGCCGTTTGCAGACTAGAGACCTAGAAAAGCCAGTGGTGTAATTCAGTTAGAGTCTGAAGGCCTCAGAACCAGGTGAGCCAATGGTGCTGGTCCTAGTTAAAGGCCAAAGACCTGAGAACCCTGGGGCTGGTATAAGTCTCAGAGTCCAAAGGCCAGAGAACCAGGAGCTCTAATGTCCAAGGGCAGGAAAAGATGGATGGCCCAGCTCAAGAACAGAAGAGAGAGAAAGAGAAAGTTCATCCTTCCTTCACCTTTTTGTTACATCTGGACTTCAGACTAATTGGATGATGCCCATACTGATGAAGGCATATCTCTTTACTCAGTCTGCTGAATCAAATGCTAATCTCTTCCAGAAACACTCTCAAAGACACACCCAGAAATAATGTTTTACCAGCTATCTGGGCATCCTTTTAACCCAGTCAAGTTGATACATAAAATTAACCATCACAGCTGGGAAGCTGATTCAGTGATTGTACAAGGAAATGCAAACTGATGAGAAAAAAGTAAAATAATAGAATCCATTGGTTATTGTTATCTGTAATAGCTAAAATGAAATTAAAGAGTGCTGAGTTGGACATCAACGCTGGACCAGGCTCAGTTTTCAGTCTGTCTGAGCTCTGACCACCAGCCTCAAAGCTACCAACAAAGAAAAAAATCATGCCAGGACAACAGATACTACCTTTAAGACTTTGGTCACCAAGATGGTAGTCCACATGGGGGAAAGGCAAAACCAAGAAACTACTGAAATCAGGGAATACTGTGTGAAGGAATTGTCTCATTTCATGGATTGGTATCATCAGCTCCCTGAAGAACCTTTACTAAAATGGATTGTAAGAGTGACTACCTTAGAGATTTTCAATGCCATAGAGTGGAAGAGCATGTTTGGGCTGAAGCAGGACTCAGAGCTCACTGTGGAACAATTATGAACAATACATGATCTAGACACACAGCAAATGTTATGAGCTGAATTGGCCTTAGGACCTCAGGGGCTGCCACTCAGAACCCAGGGGTTAGGATCAATACCCTAGTGGGTCTAAGGGACAGAGCATTGAGCCAAAATGATTATTTTTGAGCCTTAAAATCTAATGGACTTTGCCCTTCAAGGTTTTGAACTTGACTGGGATCAGGGACTCCACTTTTCCTCTAATTTCTCCCTTTTGAATGGGAATGTGTACACTGTGACTGTGCCACCATTGTATTTTAGAAACAGATAACTTGTTCAGTTATACAGATTCACAGCTGGAGAGAAATTTTGCCTCAGATGAAACATACTTCCAGTCTCACCCATCCTTGATTTACATGAGATTTGGGATTTAGAGTTGATGATGGAATGGTTTAAGACAGTATGGCTGTTGGGGTGAGGGTGAATGTATTTTGGATGTAAGAAGTACATAAATTTTGGAAAGCCCAGAGGACACAATGTTGTGGACTGAATTGTGTTCCTCTCAAATTCATATGATGAATCTCTAACTCCCAGTGCCTCAGAATGTGACTATATTTGGAGATAGGACTTTTAAGAGGTAATTCAGGTTAAATGAGGTCATCCAATCTAACAGGTGTCCTTATCGGAAGCAGAAATTTGGACACACAGAAAGACCTCAGGGGTGTGCGTACATGGAGGAAAGAACATTTGAAGACACAGGGAGAAGGCAGCCATTGCAAGCCAAGGAGAGAGATCTCAAAAGAAATAAAACCCACTATCACCTTGAGATTGGGCTTCCAGCCTCCAGAACTGTGAGATAATACATTTCTGTTGTTGAAGCCACCCAGTCTGTTATGTCATAGCCTCCTAATAGGATAGGTTGTTCGTGAGGAAACAGCCAGCTTGGTGGCCTGGATTAAAACCAATGCAAAGTATGTTTACCCTGAGAAGGGGGCTGTTTGACTCCTGGTATAAATAAATGCCAAGTGGAAAACCCTGTAGGAAGCAGTTGATAAGCTTCTCAAGCAAGCCATTTGGTACTAGCTCTTTGATGACAGGAACATTCACTGACTTGACATGACCTTTCCCCAGGTCAGGAGAAACACTGTGATTAAGAGGGCTCCTTTTACACAGGCATCCCACATACTATTGTGAAATCTAACAACAGTTGGAGCCATTTTTTTAGGGGGTTTGCTGACTCAGCTTTCCCTTGTGGGTCTTACAGATGCTAATAAATGCATTTGATTAATTAACAAGAGAATAAGGAGAGGCAGAGGGGAGAGTCAAGGGACTCATTCTAGCAGGATGGAAATCTTTAGATGGTTATTAAAAAATGAATAAAAAAAGGTATTGATGGGATTCAAACAAAGGTCTTAACACAGCACTGTGGAAGGTTAGGTGAAACAATGGGACCTCTTGCTAATCCCCCTCATTAAAGGGTCCCAAATAAATATGCTTAATTTACTCTAGTTTGGAGGAATTTGAAAAGCTGAAAGGCAAAAATTATATTGTGAACCCATCCTAGAATCGCCTGAGGCAATAATCAGACAGATTAGCAAAAGCTCCCTAGGCTTGTCTGCTTCCAGGTCCCAAAGTCTTATGCACATATGTAGGTAAAAAGAGGGTGGAGAAAAGATGTTTCTGGGACTCTGTGACATGGGAGCCTCATGAACTGTGGTACCAAAATCTGTTGGATAAACCCTAATGCAAGCCACAAGTAGATTGAGAGACTGTACATATGCAAAGATTGAGAAGGTTGAGGTTAAGTCAGATGAAATTTGGAATGTTTAAGCAGGCTTTCTGAAAAGGAGTCATGTCTCCTTTACCTGCATGTTTTATGGGAATAGATATTATGTGTGACTGGAGAGTACTTACTTTACCTGGTACTATAAAACCAAAACCTGTTGATGAAGTACAAATAGAGGCTATGGTTGGGAATGTAAGAGTGGATGGGATTAAACTGAAAGTTTGGACACAAATTGCTATGTTTGAACAGGCTTTATATGAGGTGGTTGTGTCTCTTTCACCTGAATATAATATGCAATGTGGGATAAATATTATGGTTGACTGGAGAACAGTTCCCCTACCCAGCATTGTAAAACAGAAGGCATACAAATCTACCCTTGCAACAATCTTAATTGGACATGCTAAATAAGAATAAATAAAGTTACCTGAGTATAGACAAAGTATAGAATATAACCTGGAGTGCTGGTACAGACGAATTCTCTGTACAAGAGCCATACGTGGAGCCTAGACTGGAGCTCGTGGCAAAAGTGGCTCCCAGCAACGACTACTGGATCTTTGGACTAGAGAATTTCCATTTAAGGGGCAATTACAAGCTTGTGATCTGACATTAATTGAAACTGCCCATATGATTGAAGCACAGAAATAATTTTGAAGCTGGAAATATCTGAAATGTCATGGGAGATATTGGAGAAATGCTTCTAATGGGAGGGCAGTGCCTAAAAATGTTCCGTAATAAAATGCAAATGACTTATACAGGAACATCTTACTGAGGAAATGCAGGGAGTTACTCAGTGTATCAAGCAGGTAGACTCTTTTCCCCCAGGATTGATTCTGGAACCATATGAGGACCTGCCAGATTTTATTGTCACTTGGACAGGGCCCTGTTAACAGCTTTTAACTGACCAACAAAGAGCTGTTTGGTTTATGGATGACAGTTCCAAGATGTATGAACAACCTGTTTGAAATGCCACCATTGTGATCAAAGAAGATAAAACCAAAATAGTTCAATGGCTCAGTTGTATATTGCTTGTCATGATGTTTTGGATTTCACTGACTCATAGGCAGTGGCCGATGACCTGGTCATTTGGTCAAGAAGAAAAGCAATGGAAAACTGGCCTATGATGGGGATGCCTTATGAGGCATGGCACTAAGGATGTCACAATGAGCATTTGAGTTCAACAAAGTAAGATATGTTAATGCCCAACACAAGAATCCTCTTCTAGGTTTAGAAGGTGATTGGAATCAACCAGTAGGATATCTTGGTCTGCTTACCTAAGGTGGCTGCTTGGGTCCCTGAAATGAATGGCTATAGGACAACTGCAGCAATGCAGAGACAGGCAGAATCTAGACATGTTCCTCTTACAGTCTTTGAAGCATAAAATGCCAATAAGAGCTGTTCTGTTTGCCAAAAAGAAAGAAAGAGACTGCAGATTCCTGGGGGGAAACCCCTTAATGTAGCTGTCATGTCAGACTGATACCAGGAGCCCCAGGGGGCTACCAAGGGACCCAGACAGAAATAGATATCGAGTCAGGACTGGGCTTTGCTTAGATGCACATGCTTAGAGTGCTATAAAAGAACTGAAACAGAAAATATTGCAACAATTTGGACCCCTGAGTCACATTTCTTCACACATGGAGCACACTTTATAGCCCATAATGTCCAACAATGGGCCAAGAGATACTCTTCTGAGAGTAACAGTTTGATAGAGATTTGGAACTGGCAAATTGAAATATTGATTGTCTAAAATGGGAAAAGATATAGGCATGGAGGGCTGGATTAAGTGCTTTAAGAGTGTGTGCTCACACTCAACATGAGGAGTGCTCAGGGAGTGTCCCCATTAGATATTCATCTGTTTCTCTGGTGGGGCTGAGGAAGAGGGGACAGGGGAGGATGCTGGTATGATACTACACTTTTTCTTCCCTACAACAATTCATTTCTTTTTTTCCTACCTGATACAGTGGTCGCTAGGCCAGGGATGAAACTGGAAGTGCAGAAACAGAGATGACTTCTTAAGCAAAAAAAAATTGTAACTATAAATTTAAATCCTCATGTCAAAATTCCTAAGCAGGTTATGCCTTCATCCCATCTGGCAAAATTGGGTTTTATAATGAATGCAGCTACATTGCCTAGTGATAAAAATAGCCCATTAGTTCTGTATCTGTGGAACCTACCTATATGAATGGGAATGGACTGAGGGGGAGGCACTTGCTACACTAGTATTTGCTGCCTGCAATCTAGACTAGCACAGTGGCTGAACTTAACGTCCCTTTGAAAGGTGGAAATGTTTGGATATAAATAAAGATAAGGAGGAACAGTAGCAAAGGTAAAGGATCGAATAAATGTGTAAGTAAAAGGGAAACCCAATATTAGATTAACACCTCAAAGGAGGCTCAGAGCAAGAGATGATATTGTCTCTTGACTCAATAATAACAGATGCTTGAAAGGGTAAAAGCAGGTATTACTGAATCTATGTCTGCTTTTGGAAACTGACAAGATCAAATGGAAGCCTGCAAATCCAACTGGCCCACCCTGGGAGATATTTTCATACGATATGATGAACTAGGACTAATTATTAATGACTGAATGGATTCCAGTAATGTACCAGTATCTTTTGACTTTTATGATACTCTTACCACATAGGCACTATGGGAAAGGATCAGAGTGGTATGATAAAAAATATATATATTTGGTCTTTGTCCCCGGCCAGTGCACAGAACTCCTCAAACCCTTGGTATTCCCTGAGTGATTGAGTGTCTTTTGTTATTTATAACAAGCTACTTTCTACTACACCTGAGTTTATGTTAGTGAAGTGACTCTTGGCCGCTCCCTAGATAGTTTCAGGATGAGGGCTGGTTACCCAAGAAATGAAGCACATGATTAAAGGGTATCATTCAGCCTCACTCCTCAGCCTCCACAGAGGATAAAGGGCTAGAGACTGAGTTTAATCACCAATGGCCAATAATTTAATTAAACACACTTACATATTGAAACTTCATTAAATATTCTTGGACAATGAAGTTTGGGGAACTTCGGGGTTGGTGAACACATCAATGTTCTGGGAAGGTGGTGTGTCTGGAGAGGGCAAAGAAACCATGTGCCCCTCATCTTCATCCCTCCATCCCTTGCCTTACGCATCTCTTCCATTTGTCTGTTCCTAAGTTGTATGCTTTATAATAAAATTGTAATCATAACTACAGTTGACCCTTGAACAACACGGATGTGAACTGCATGGTTCCACTTACATGCAAATTTTTTTCAATAGTAAGTACTATGTGATCTGCAGTTGGTTTAATCCACCGTTGGAGCCATGAATATGGACGAACCATGGATATGGAAGAGTGACCATAAGTTATACAAGAATTTTTGGCTGTGTGCAGAGTTGTAGGGACACAGCCTTGAACAACCCTTATGTTGTTCAAGAGTCAACTGTACAGTACTTTCTTGAGTTCTGTGGGTTGTTCTAGTGAATTATTAAACTTGAGGGCTGGGTTGTAGGAATATCCAACTTTATGGCTGGTTGGCAATAAGTTATGTGGCCCACAGGACTTATAACTGGCATTTGAAGTTAGGGCAGTCTTCTGGAACCAAGCCTTAACTTATGGGGTCTGCATTAACACTGGTTAATGTCAGAATTCAATTGACTTCTGAGAGACACAAATAGTGTTGGAGAATTGAGAATTGTTGGAATGACAAGGTACTTGGTGCTGGGTGAAAAACAACACTAAACAAGGATTCTTTATATATGCCACTGTGTCCTCAGTAGAAAGAATATACATAGGTCCAGGAATGAAGGAGTAGAAGCAGGAGTGGCCTGCATATCATCATTCCCAATGACCCATTAGAGGACTTTGTGATTTCTGTCCTTGCAACTCTGGGATCTGCAGAGATAGAGATCCCAAAGTGGGTGCATTTTTGTTCTGTGCCAACAAATCATAATCTACAACTGCCCCCAGGGTACTTTGGACTCTTTGTGTTCAGGGAACAGCAAGCCAGAAGAGGTGTTATTATTTTGGGCAGAAGTAATTGACCCTGATAACAAGAGAGAGAGGAAATAGGGTTACTCTGACACAGTGAGGGCAGGGAGAAATATATGTAGAACACAGATGATCCATTTAGGTTCCTACTGCTATTTCCTTGCCCCACTGTAACTAAATGGACACGTGCATCAACTCCTACCAGGCAAGGATCTGATTACTAGGGCTTAGACTCCTCAGGCATGAAGTTTTGAGTCACACTTTGAAGCCCCCAACGCCTTTAAGATGATAGCTAAGGAAGAGGGCAATTTAGAATGAATAGTGGAGGATGGAGAGGATGAGAACCTGAGACCAGCTACAACAGTGAGAGCTCTAGTTTGTCCCACTAGCCTCTATCTCGGCAGGAAGAGAGGTTCAAGAGAACTGTGGAGGAGCTGCTTCCCTGAACTTCATGGAGAAGTGCATCTGTTCAGTACAAGTGGTGAACTGCAGTTGCATGGAGATGCACTGTTCAGATTCTCCCTGCATGAGAACCTACTGCAGGGCAATGACCTCAGTATCATGGCAGCATAAGATGCTTCCATTTTAAAAAGCCATAGAACATTATGGTACAAAGTGCAAACCTTAACATATGCACACTTTAAAAATAATTTAGGAGTTCATGTGAATGAAATGCAAAATGTGACAAATCATATTAGTTTATTACAAATATATGAAACTAACTCACTGAGGGGGGTGGGGAGATAAGATATTGAGCTAAGTTAGTTTTAGAAATGAGTGAAGTCTGTAAGATTAAAGGCAAAGGAAATGTTCATAATCAGTGTACTCTAGTTGATAACTTTTTTTCTCACAGGGCTATGGGTACCAATTCTGGAAAAGTAATTTCATGGAGGTTGGATGGTGGGAGCCAGGTATCTCACAATTGCAATGGGAGGTTACAGATAAACAAGGGGAGGAGGAATGATGGATATGGTAATGGACTAGAGTCAGAGACATCTGTATAAACCCATGTTTAGCATAATATCATTACAGATCATTACACACAGAAATACTTTTAGTTATGTGGGTATACACAAGGTTGTACACACACATATATTTCCTTTCTCTTTCAGTTAAAAAGACCCAGAAGCAATGACAGCCTAGTAGTCATGAATACCCAGATCTTGGCTTTTTGGAGAAAGGACTGAAACTAGGACGTGGGTAGGAAATATATAACATGAGCTGGAGCATTTTGTAAGGCCAGAGATGAAGAAAGGAAGTTGTCCAAAAAAACTACATTGATGAGTATGTATTAAATGGACAGAGCCTCCTGAAATGGTTCCAGAAATGGTCAAACTGGATGAATTTGAGCAACAAGATAAAATAAATTAGCATTGGGTTATAAACCAAAGTATAAAATTAATAGCCATGAATTTATACTAATATAAATAAATTATTGAAGAAATAAATGGGAGAAAAGATCAATCATCTCTGTAGAAGCATTTCAAATATTTTATGTAGATAGTATCCCCTCAAGGAAGTTCATGGCTCCTTGCTTCTTAAGTACGGGCTGCAGATAGTGACGTCCCTCCAAAGAGTACAGTAATGGAAAGAGGGTTTAAAAAGTCACTTTACAGTGGAAAACCCTGATAAACACTCCTTCAGCTACATAATCAAGACTAACGTCAACAGTGCTGAGTCATGTTGATAACACATATCTTTAATATGATGTGATAAATGTGGCTCTTTTTCTCTGTAGTCTTCCTCCAAGACCACATAACCGTCATCTAAATGCAATGGCTTCCTTTCACTACTGAGACAACCTAGCAGTTTACTGCACAAACTTAGCAGCTTAAAACAGGAGAGGCATCTTTTCTTCCAGTTCTTGGAGCCAGGAGTCCAAAATGAGTCTTATGGGGCTCAAGTCAAGGAGTTCAACAATGTTGTTCCTTCTGCAGGCTCCAGGGCAGAACTGATTCCTGATCTTTTCCAGCTACTCGTGGCTGCCAGTATGCTTGACTTCTGTTTCTGTTGTCACATTGCCTTCTCTTCTTCTGCAGTCGAATCTCCCTCTGCCTCTCTCTTATATGGGAAGGGCACTGTGGTTACATTTAGGACTCACCCAGACAAGGAAGATAATCTCCCCATGTCAAAATTATTAACTTAAAATATTTGCAAATTTCTCTTTGCAATGTAAGGTTAACTTCACAGGTTCCAGGGACTGGGACATGGATATCTTTGGGGCCATTATTCAGCCTAGCACAGATGTGTCTCAGCTGACAGATATTCTATAAAATAGCTGGCCAGTACTCCTCAAAATTGTCAAAGGCATCAAAAACCAGCAAAGTCTGAGAAACTGTCAAAGCCAAGAGGAGTCTAAGAAGACATGATAACTATGTGTAGTAAAATATCCTAAATGGAACCTCAGAGAGAAGAAGATCACTAGCCAAAAACTAAAAAAATATGAATAAAGTGAGATTCTCCTAATAATAATGTATCAATATAGACTTATTAATTATAAAGAATATACTAGAGTAATGTAAAATGTTAATAACAAGGGAAATTGGGTGTATTTTACATGAGAACTCTGTACTCTATTTTCCACATTTTTATAAATGTAAATATATTCTATAATAAAAAGTTAATTTTAAATATTTTATTTATAGTCTGTTTCAATTATGCCAAAACAATGTAAGTCCAAACAAAGTCCAGAAGGAAGTGCACAAAACAATGAAAGTCAATTTTACTTAATGGTTACTGGTCTAAGACATGATTTTCATATTAAAAGCAAAGGTGCAATTATTATTAATGTAAATTAAAATTTCCTTGAATTTTCAAGCTAAAAATAAGATTCCAATATTGGTGGTCATTGTGGATCTGTTTGTGATTATAACTGGTATTGCAACTGGCCACTTTGTGCTTAAGTCTTTGTTGCACTTCAAATTGTTTCTTTAGGACAGATTCTTAGAAGTGGGCAGAATTACCAATAGGTATGATACTTTTTAAAAGATTATATATATTTATTCTTCCATAAGCCAGTCCTTTACAATTTTATCTCCTGCTTTTCTGCCTAGCAAGTATTTCCGAATCCAGAGATTAGTTAAATATCTACCCATATTTTTTTCTGATATTTAAGTCTTATATATTAAACCTTCCCATTTTGTACTCATACAGAAGAATTTAAAATTTCTGGTTGTTAAAAAGGATGGAATTTAGGAGAGTAAAATTATCTTTCCATAATGTTTTGATTATTGATTCTTAAGTTTACTTAACTGCATCGAAAATCTGAAATCAGGAGTAGCTTATTTTTCTTGATCTTTAAACTGAAGAGAGATTCCCAAAAGAGTACTTGCAAAGATTAAAGGCTATTTCTGTTTAGGTAACCTCGTCCAGCTTCAGGTTGAAGTACTCATCAGCTGGAAACTAAATAAAATATGTCCTTGTGGGAGGACAGTTTAGGTTCTTATGATAGCTCTGGTGATATCTTAATTATGTCCCCAGTGTATATGTACCCAAGACACAGGAGAATATTCCTTTCAAAGAACAATATTTGATCTACCACAGTTTATAAAATAAACATATTATAGCCTATTTTTTTTCTTTTCAAAATTGAAGTATAGTCAGTTACAGTGTGTCAATTTGTGGTGTACAGCATAATATTTCAATTATACACATACATACATACATATATTCATTTTCATATTCTTTTTCATTATAGGTTACTACAAGATATTGAATATAGTTCCCTGTGCTATACAGAAGAAATTTGTTGTTTTTCTATTTTACATATAGTAGTTAGTATCTGCAAATCTCAAACTCCCAATTTATCCCTTCCTACCCTCTTTCCCCCACCTCTGTTTACTATGTCTGTGAGTCTATTTTCAATTTATATTTGTTTAAGAAAAATTTCGATGTTTGAATAGATCTTTACTGGATTTATTAACAACTCTTGACAACATGAAATAATTATTTTAGTAAGTGGTCTTATACAGCTAGAGGCCATGGGTGATCACTCATGGGTGATTACTGAAAGGGATTGATCAGAATAACTGCAGACAATCTTTAAATCAGTTTTTTGTTTGTTTTCACTTCTTGTTTTCCTGGTAACAGTAAAAGATGAAGGTCTCAAGAACCTATTAAAGGTGTTCAATTTGTTAAGACTTAATGGAACACGTTCTTGTTATGATACAAATAAGTGAATTACAGAATCGTAGAGTGAGAATGGGATTTTCCTTTGACAATGTTAATCACGCATTTTTTAAAAAAAACTTTTGTGCAGAAGTTTAAAAAATAATTCTATTCTGGAAAAATTATCTTGTACACTCAAATGATAAGAGCAAAGATTATCTGCATGTAAAATAAATGATAGCTCAATAGTAGGTGAGAATTCTACCACTGAACCACCAATGTATCAAAATGGTAGCTTAATGATCTATCACATAATAGTATCAAAATATTATTCCATTCCCACATTGCCTTTATCATTTAATTCAAGTCATAAGAAACTAGGTTCATTTTCTCAGGATGGAGAGTGGGAAAGGCATTATTTGAGAATAAAAATCCAATATATTTTTAAAATTATACTTAATTTTCAAGCATACTGGCTCTCCTCAGTGTGAACAGGATCAAGCCCACAAATTCTGAACTAATTGGTGCCGATATTTTAAGTAAGGTAGCACTTCATTAATATCCAGTGACTTTATTTTTTCATACAGATCATACATTTAAATATTCCCTTTTGCTTTCTTTAAGTCAAGATCATTGCATGTATTAAATATTTCTAGTCAGAGAACATTTTCCTGTATATTTCTAAAAGCAATATGCGAGAATATTATTGAACTCAGATTTTGTGTTCACTCCCAAAGGAATGGTGGTAATTTGTAAAAAGAATATGAAACTGGGAGATAGAATTATTGTTAAGAGCCAGAAGATCTGGACTTTAGTCTTAAGTCTGCCACTAACTTTCTGGTTGACTTTGGGAAGGTAACTTAATCATCTGGCTTTTCTCTCTTCTTTTGGAAAAAGAATTACAAGGATTATTTTTAAATTTGTTATACCTTAAATATTAATCAGATGTTTAAATTGTCACCAAGACCAGTAGGTTTCATGATTCATCTGGACTACAACAGTGATTTTCTAACTGGTCCCTGCTTGGTATGATAGTTTCCTCCATTCCTTTATTTCCATGCAGCAATAGAACGATGTTTCAAATATAAATCAGATAATATCACTCCTCTGCTTTCCATTGCATTTAGAATAAAATCCTAACTCTTTATCATAGCCTATAAAATCCTATAGGAACTCTCCCCCAGACATTGACTTGTATCCCTCTCTCCATTTCAGACACATAAACCCCTGCCAGTTCCTCCAACATAAGCTATCTCCTGCTCATGGCCTTGGCAAATGCTCTACCCCCAACCTCAAACACTTTCCCGAAATATTTACATGATTGACTTGTAATTATTCAGGTCTCAGTCCAAATAACACCTACCCATAGAGGCCTCTCCCAGTGTCCTTTCTAGAAAATACCACCACTTGATCTTAAACCTCTTTATCAGAGAACCCTGTTCACCTCCTTCTCATCACTTTGCCACACTCTATAATTAAGTTATTCATTTAATTACCCTCTAATATGTATGTTCCTAAAAAGCCAATCTGGCTTGTTTACTAATGTATCAACAGTGCCTAGAGGGTGCTTGGCACAGAGTTTTAAGTGCTCAATAAATATTTGTTGAATTAATGGATTTAACCTTTTTGGTATTATTGTCTTTTGTATAAAAAAAAGACTGTCAGTCAGTTTTATTCCTAATAAAAAATACATTTCTTATCATTAAAAAATCAACACTTCAAATTAATATTTGTAGTCATAATGTTCAGTATTGGTATTTTTAGCTGCAAGTCCTAGCACCTGAATGCTGCTTATTTCAAATTGCCATTCAGAAAATATGAACACTTTGCATTTTAAACTAGTACAGATTTAAAGCATATCTGAAAATGCTGTAAACTTTTGTACAGCAAAATTTGTCATTTATTTATAGTAAGCCACTGATGATACGCCATGTGTTTTTTCCTAACTGTACCCATAATTCACTGTTTCTAAAATATTTACACTTCACTAATCTCTTAATAATATTTCATTTTGGCAAGATAAGAAAAAATGTCATTGAAACTGAATACGTTCCCATAGTCAATGTGCTCTGATGAACCTAAGAAAATATTTTAACTCTGCTTTTCAACTCCTTTAAAAAGAAACTCTGGATATACCTTAATTGCTAAGCATTTCTTATATTAAATATAACATAGAACTATATTGTATATAAAACAACACATAGCTTTATTTTATTATATATAACTTACAGCTGTAAATATATATAATAAAACATTGTATGCTGTTCTAAAATGACATTTTTAAATAATCTAAATTTATATTAAGGTAAGAAACATATCATTTGTTAGGGTTTTATAGTTGTTGTTATGTTTTAGTTATCTATTTCTAATTTATTAAGATGTAGTCAGAGAATATGATTTGTGTGATATCGTTATTTGAAAATTGCATTTCATAAATGTTATATATATGCACTTGAAAATAACAGGCCTTCTTTGTTTGCTACAGTTTCTAAATGCTTATGAGATTAAGCAGGTTAAGTTTATTCATTGTATTTTGAATTCTGTATCTTTACTGATATTTTAAAGTTTTTTTATCTATCTTTTACTATCAAGGTTACACTTATATTCATGTATTTTTAAGCCAGTTTCTTCTTAGAGACAAAGCGTTTTACCTCCGAACAGTGTAAAATAAGGGCTCTCAAATGTTAGTGTACATCAGCATCACCTAGAGCCCCCAGTAAAGCATAGATTGGTAGCCCCCCTCCCAGAGTTTCTGGATTCACTAGGTCTGGTGTGAGACCCATGAGTCTGCTTTGCTAGAAAATTCCCAGTGATGCTGATGCTGCTGAAACCCAGTCCCCGTAACACCGAGTTCCTTGGCTGACTTTATGGTTAAACTTTCCATCCAGAATGTTACCCCTCTCTTGTCCAGCACTCGTTCTTCTCAAGTGTGAGGAGAATCAAAGAAAAGGGGGTATTGAAATTGAGCAGGATTTTGTGGGGTACAAAGCCTTTTCTGTGTCCCCGTTTCTTATTTGTAGGAAAAAGGCTTCAGCCTCCTACACCTCCCCTGAGTTCCAATGGGCAGATTCAAATAGCTACTAGTTAGGAGAGTGGGGGAATGCAGAAAGAAACAATAGTGCAGGACAGGGGCCTGGTCAGGTTCCTCCTCAGGGGATGTGCGCAACGGTTTGATACAGATCTCTGAGTTCTTCTAAAGGAACTAAGACCCCTTCCTGGCTGGAGGATGGTAACTCCAGGCTGAGCACAAGCACGTGGATCCCAGACTGGTCGCAACCATAAGGCTGACGATTGAGATTCCTGGAACCCCACCCTGTTACCTCACCACCAACCAAGCAGGAAGGTCACACAGCATGCAGCCCTCCCTCCAAACTTTATTTATGAAAACTCTTCCCCAAAAACCGTCAGAGAGTTCAGGTCTTTTGAGCACAATTCACCCTTTCTCCTTGCTTGGCCCCCGCAGTAAACCTTTCTCTGCTCCAAACTCTAATGTTTTTGTTTGTTTGACCTCACTGTGCATTGGGCACATGAACTTGGGTTCCACAACACTCCTGGTCAACGCCACATTTTGGGAACCATTGCCCTAGAAGTGGGTTTTCATCCTGGCTGCTAATTATAATCAACTGATGGAACTAAAAAGTAAACATACCAGTGCTTGTGCCCCAAATATGATCAGAAAATTTAAGGATAAGACCCAAACTCCAGAATTTTTAAAGTTTCCCCAGGTTAATTCATTGTATAACAAGAGTTGAGAGCCACTAATCTAAAACATGTTGGAATCTGACTTCACAATGTGTGATTAATATCATCGAAGAGTAGTGTCTCTAATTTGACTAGAAATGTCCCCTTACTAGGCCCTTCAGGCCCACATTCCAATTTCCTGATTGTTTTCAGTTACACAGACTTCCCCAAATGACTATTACATGCAAAACGCCATTCCAGCTTGCTTTGCTTGTGCCTATTTTTGTGTTCCTCTTTCACATAGTTCTTTACCCTTCTTTCAGTTAATTATCATCTGAATATTAATAAATCATCACAATAGCAATAACTTTGTTATTAACTATCATTATCAGCAGGCACTATTCTAAGTGCTTTCCATGTATTGACTTATTCACTCTTCATAACAACCCTATGAGGTAGGAATTATTATTCCTATTATACAAATGAGGAAACTGAGGCAAATAGAGCTTGATTAAGTGAACCAAAGTCACCATAGCATTATAATAAGTGGCTGGAATATAAACTTAGATAGGCCATCTGCTCTGAGCTACTAACAATCAGAAATTAAAGCATCTATAAAATTAGAGTCACTGGAAAAATATTGTTTATCCAAAAATTGATTTGTAGCTATGCTTAAAATTATATCTCCCATTGTTTATTTTAGTATGAAAGCTTAGTTGGATATCATTTTATTTTTTTATTCCAAAAAGGAGATCATTCTCAAACATAGAGTGCATAAATCCTGTCCTTTGATCCTGTACATTTGAACTGGTAACATAAATTTATTTATATTAACCTGCATAAATCAGTGGAGTACTATCATATATTCTTGTGCTGAAATTTATAGAATTTACTGTATGAAAAATAACTTACTATACACATAGAACACATGTTGTGTAGGAAACATTTTAACCAAAGGCTTTGGTTTATATTAAAACTCTAGAATATTGCTAGTCAGTACCTGTATTAGCCAGCCTGGGATGCTATTACAGGATACCACAGACTGGCTAGCTTAAAAAACAGAAATTTATTTTCTCACAGTCCTGGAGGCTAGAAGTCCAAAACCAATGTGTGGCAAATTTGGTTTCTGGTGACAGGTCTCTTACTGGCTTCAGAAGGAAAGCCACTGTGTGCTCACATGTGTGTGAAAAGAGAGAGCTTTGGTGTCTCTTCCTCTTTTTATAAGGACAATAGTCCTACCAGATTAGGGCCTCATCCTTATGCTCTCATTTAACCTTAATTACTTCCTTAAAGAGACTATTTCCAAATCAGCCACATTGAAAATCAGGGCTTCTATATATGAATTTGTGAGGAAAGACACAATCCAGTCCATAATAGTAACTAAAACTATTTTATTGCAAAAATGTAATATTGCATGCATAAAAAATTTGCATTATAAGACTTGAGAATAAAAAGGAACACGTGACCATTTTAATATATTGAATAGTTTCTGGTATGATTGTTTATTTTGAGATCCAGATGCTAACTTTTAAAATAAAACTTATATTACAAACCCAAAATCAGTTTATAATAACAGGTGTGGAGCACAGTGAAATGTGAGGGTTTGTTGTAAGTTACATTGGATTGCTTTACACATTTGTATAGATGATTCAGACAGAATGACTGTTTGAGAAGAGTCAAATGTAAGTGTAGACAAAATTAATAAATCAAAAAATCTTCTGTAGTTCTTTGTTGTGAGATTTTATAATTTGGTTTTAGTTCAGCATTTGCTTTGTTGTTAATTTCAAGGATATTAGTGTACTGAAGAAAAAAATGATAAAATAAAAGTTTATCTTTTAAAAATAATATTATCAATTATAGACATGTAGAAAGACTGAAGTCCACATACATTTATGTACACTTGAAGAGATAGAAATGTTGAGTTTATAGGTATTGCAATATTATGATTTATAGGGAAAAAATACGGTCATTCAAATGACCATTGTCTTCATCCACAGTTCCTGGCTCACAACTCCTAAAACCCTTAGAATTTCTTGAGCGATAAGAGCAACTGGGTAATATTTGAGCAACTGGGTAATATTTGGTCTCTTGTCCTCAGTTACTTAAAACGCTTCAGGAAAGGTGACTTTTGGGTCCCACCCAAGGATGGGGCCTAGTTGCTTGGAGAACCAACCATGTGATTAGAAGGTTAGAACTTTTAGTCCCACCTCCTGATTTCCAGGACAGGGGGAAGGGGGAGAGAGGCTTGAAATTGAAGAAATGGCCATTGGCCAATGATTTAGTCAATTATGACTATGTAATGAAGCCTTCATAAAAACCCCAAAAGACAGCTTTTTGGCCCTTTTTGAAGAGCTTCCAGATGGGGAAACTGGAACACTTCCTCGTGCTACCTTGCCAAGCTCCAGGCTCCATGAGGACAGAAGCTCCTTTGTTCCAGGCCTCAGCTCTGTGCATCTCTTCACAGGACTGTTGATTTGTGTCTGGTAATCTAGTGAGTAAACAGCTTTTCCTGAGTTCTGTGAGCAGTTCTAGCACGTTAATTAACCCTAAAGAAGGGATCATGGAAACCTGATTTATAGTCAGTCAGTCAGAAGTTTAGGTAACAACCTGGGCTTGTGACAGGTGTCTGAATTGGAAGATGGTCTCCTGGGCCTGAGCCTTTTACCTGTGGAATCTGATTCTATCTTTAGGTAGATAGTATCAGAAGTGAGTTGAATTTTCAGACACCCTGGTGGCATCTAAGAATTGTTTATTGGTGTCATGATGCCTCCACACACAAATTGGGGTTAAGTCCAGGAACCCTTTTCAGGTATCTTTAAATTCTATCCTAATTAAATATAAATAATAAGTTGTAGTCATTAAGGATGTGATATATTTTGATATTGCTAGAAATGATAACCTTAGAAGTTACATGTATAGATTGACAACATGCAAGAAATCAATTGAAATAATTCCAGACCTAGCAATTTATTCATTGAATGAATTTCTGTCAGGGTTGAAATTAGGAAGGTACAGATAGAGAGATGATATACTAGTCACAATAGATTAGCGTCCTAAAATTCAAATGAAAACTTCGCATTCAGCTTAGAAATTTGAGCAGGACTTTTGTTGTCCTAACATACACAAACAAATAGCTACAAAGACTATAAACTCATTTTATTTCTGGCTGAGTTTTTACCTAATCCCTATTTGTTTCTGACATCTAATATTCTAACAAAAACAATGTTTGTAAGGCCTCATTTTGCATGAAAACAAAAACAAAACCAACTGTAATTTGTGTGTGTGTGTGTTCCTGTGTCAAAAGATGAATCTCAAACTATAAAAGTTCTTTTCTAGATATTGGGGAATGGAGGACACAGAGATTAATTGGATACTAAGTCTTTACATTTTCTTTTTATATTCCTATATTTTAAAAATTGCCTCTTAAAAAGGAAAATAAAAAGGAAACAATAAAAGATAGGTGAAAGTTTATATAAATTTGGAGTAGGGAATCTTTTTAAGCCTAACATCAAGGGAAAGAATGGCACTGATGTTTAACATTTGAATAACTTGACACCAAGAGATAGAATAATATAAAAGGAGAGGAAAGAAAACAAAAAATAATTTAAAAAAATTGAAAGGCCAAGAAAAAATTGGGAAAAAAAGTTTTCCATGAAATGATGAAGGGATATTTTCCTTAATACATATAGTGTTCTTAAAAATCTATAAAACAACAAATGCCTTAAACTAAACTATAATCTTTGAGGTGTAGGACTTCATCTTAGTTAATGCTTTATCTCTAGCTCCTAGCACATAGTATGTATTTTAAAAGTATTTTCTATTAGTGATTTTTTTCAAACAAGCAGAGAAAATGAACTCATAAGCATATGCAAATATTCAAGCTTACTAAAAATCAATTAAATAAAGAAATTAAAACAAAAGTTTCCTTCTAACTGGATTATCTATCCATCTTCTTTTATACCTAGAAAATTCCTCAAGCTGCAAGATATAGACCAAATATCATGTCATCTCTGAAGTCTTTCTTATGTCCCTATTCACATCATCTTCAGTGTTACCAGGTCATATATTTTATCCTGTCATTGAGTTTATTTTGTTTTGTTATAATTTGAGGGCATGTTTGTGTTCCGAGCCAGACTTAATTTGAAAGGACAAGGAAAATTTCTTTTTTTTCCTTTTTCTAAAAAAATTGAGGTGTAATTGACATATAGTATTATATTAGTTTCAGATGTACAACATAGTGATTTGATATTTGTATATATTGTGAAATGATCAGAAAATTTCTTATTTCTAGAGGTATTTATAATATCTAACAGCTTCTAGATTGTGGTAGGTGCCCAATATTCATTGTACTGAATGAGTATTATATAAAAATAAAATATAAAATTGAATGTTCATTTACAAAAAAGAAAGTGAATTAACTTTTCTTTATCATAGTATGCAAGTAAACTTTTTAAATTAATTATTATTTTTTATTGAAGTATAGTTGATTTACAATGTTTCAGATATACAGCAAAGTAATTCAGTTATACGTATATATATTCTTTTTCATGTTCTTTTTCATTATAGGTTATTACTAGATGTTAAATATAGTTCCCTGTGCTCTTTTTCATTACAGGTTATTACAAGATATTGAATATAGTTCCCTTCTCCCTTCTCAAGTAGGACCTTGTTTATCTATTTTGTATATCTGTCAATCCCAAATTCCAAATTTATCTCCTCCCTTTCCTCTTTGGTAACCATAAGTTTGTTTTCTACGTCTGTGAATCTATTTCTGTTTTGTAAATAAGTTTATTTGTATCATTTTTTGAGATTCCACATATAAGTGATATTTTATGATATTTGTCTTTCTCCAAGTTTACTTTAAAAAGTGTATTTTCTCTTTTGTGATTCAATTAGTCTTTACTTAAAGTTAAGGTTTTAAAATTTATTTTTATTTAATATTAAATTTTCCAAACCATTTTCAATAGTATGTTAGATTAATTACACTGAATCTTCTATTTTCACTATAGTCAAGATAGATGGATCTTACCCTAGAATCCCCTCTCTGGTATCATTAGAGAGAATGGTAATAGTAGGGGTATTGGCAAGTTTTATGTTTGTACTGACTTGTTATGTGTATCTGGGACTATTTGTTACAAATTAACATGACAAAGTCACCAATAGAATCTTTTAAATTCTCCAAAAGGAATGTCAGTAGGGTTTCCCATCAGTAATCAATCATCAGTAATGCTATAGGGAATAGCTCTGTGAGTTATCACATATTTCTTAGGAGGTCAAGGTCCTGAATTATGGTCTTTTTATTACAAATGAACATTTTTCCCACAGTCTCAGCCCATAATCCTTAACCTCAGTTGTTAAAAAATGTCTATGACTTTATTGACAAAATATGAAAAGATCAGTCTTCCTTTGATAATGAAAAAAAAAGAAGAGAAGGTACATATGCACTGAATGAAGATTATTTCTATTTCTTTTCTACAGAGAATAGGGCATGTTTACTGTAAAATAAACATGGTTTAATGTTTCACATAATTTTTAATGTGAAATATTTATTAAAGTTGGCTATAGATAATAAAAAATGAAGTAGACACATAGCTCTGTGAGATTTTATTCTGGTTTCGTCAGACTTGGGTTCTTGTATGATTTAGTTGTGGCTTCTCTTTCACATTTCAGATTAAAGTAGATTTTATACTGGTGTAACTTTAGCATATTTTCAAATTTTCTGTTTATTTTCTCTGCTATTTTTGAATTTTCTCATCCTTTAAAAACAGAACATGGCTTTTATTTGGTGCATTAGAAGACTTGTTTAAATGTTATTAAGTCATTAATATAAATAGTATATTTTAGCCAAACTGAATAAGAAATTTTCTGCTCACTGTCCATTTAGTGAATTAATGTACAACCTGACAGGGAACTAAAAATAAGAGATGGAAATCACATTTACCTCAAATCATTTTGGTTTTAACTCAACTTATTAAGCCTTAGAAATATAAATTATGCATATTCATTAAGTACTTAAATCAATATACCAAGATGATAGAGAAAATGCATATTTGTATTATAGTGCAGCTTCCAACTAATGTTTGGATGAATTCATGGAAACTTGCTCAAACCTGCTTGTCAAATTTTCCTTTAAATAAACACTAGTTTAATATTAGAAGGAAAGATTGCCTTGGTCAAATGTAAGTTGAATTCGGCCAGAGTAAAAACTCTTGATTACTTCAGAGGGGGCATTTTTGATTGTCAAACATCCGTAACATCTGAAACATCAAAGAAGAAAATTAAATCATAATGCCATGTATTTGTCTATCTTTTGTCTTGTCTCACTGTGGTTCACATTAAAGTACAATTGGAATGATTTTCTTGAGAAATTTTTCATTCTGTAAAATGAGGCTAATGATACTCCAGTCCACATTAATTTATGGAAAAACAGTGAAGCAAAAATGACATGTGCATGAATGCACCTTGAACATTGCTCCATGATTTAAAAGTATTATTAAAGATCAATCAATATGGATAACAAATTATATTTTGAAATGAGAATGGTTTTTTTATGAAAGTATTATGTAACCATTGTTAGAGTCAGTTAATAAAGAGGAAAGGTAATTCAACCATGAAACACCTCCCAGATATAAACACTGTAGACACTCTGTCACATTTCCTTCTTTCACTACGTCTGTGTGTGTATGTATCTGTGTGTGTGTGTATATATATATATATATATATATTATATATTTGTGTTTTATATATATATGTATGTATATACACACACATCTTAAGAATGGAGATCTACATAAGCGTTTGGATATTTGGACATCTATAATAATTGATTTAGGATTATTTAATAAATGCAGGATAATTAGGTTAAATACATATGTAATAAAATTACCCTAAAAATTTCAACAACTTACTTTTTTACCAATAACGGATTTGTAATTCCTGCCATCCTTTCCAATATATTTTTTAAAATGCTTTTGATAGTCTAACAGATTTTTAAGGTATCTTATTGTTTTAATTTATACTTAATTTATAATGAGGTGAATATTTTTTCAAATGTTTATTGATCATTTGCATTTTTATTTGCAATATTTAGTACTTTTGGTCCAATTTTTTCTCATTGTTTTGTAGGCTTTTTGTGTACATGTGAAAGATTTACCCTTTTTCAAATGCTTCCATAAAATTGAAGAGGAAGGAAGGTTCCTAAACACTTTGTGAAGTACCAGCATTATTCTGATACCAAAGCCAGACAAGGACATTACAATAGAAGAAAATTACAGGCCAATATCCCTGATGAATATAGATGTAAAATTCCTGAACTACTATCAATAAACTGAATTCAACAGCATATTAAAAAAATCATACACCATTATCAAGTGGGAATTACCCCTGATATGCAAGGATGGCTCAACACACAAAAATCAATAAATATGATACGCCTCATTAGCAGAATGAATAAAAAAATCAGATCTTCTGAATAGATGCAGAAAAATCATTTGACAAAATTCAACATTTTTTATCATAAAAATGCTCCATAAATTTGGTATAGAAGGAATGAATCTCAACATAATGAAGGCCATATGTGACAAGCCATAAGTAACATCATACTCAAAAATGAAAAGCTGAAAGCTTTTCCTTGAAGATCAAGAGCAAGACAAGGATGCCCCCTCTGGCCATTTCTATTTAACCTAATACTGGAAATCTTAAACAGAACTAGGCAAGAAAAAAAAAAAGCATCAAAGTGGGAAAAAAAGGTGTTAAATAATCTCTATTTGCAGGTTACATCATACTATGTATATACCCTAAAGACTCCACCAAAACACTCTTAGAACTAATGCATAAATTCAGTAAAGTTGCAAGATACAGAATCAATATACAAAAATCACTTGTGTTTCTATACACTAACAGCAAATTGAAAAAGAAATAAAGAAAACAATCTCATTTGCAATCAAATCAAAAAGAAAAAATACTTACTAAGAAATTTAACCAAGAAGTGAAAGATCTGTGAGCTGAGAATTATAAGACATTGATGAATGAAATTAAAGAAGACGCAAGTAAACTACAATGACATTTTGCATGGAAATAGATAAAACAAAAGTAAAATTTGTATGGAACCACAAAAAAAAAAAAAAAACCCGAATAGTCAGACCAATCTTGGCAAAAAGCAACATATCTGGAGGCATGATACTTCCTGATTTCAAACTATACTACACAGCTATAGTAGTCAAAACAGTATGTTACTGGAATAAAAAGAGACACATAGATCAATGAAAAGAATTGAGAGCCCAGAAATAAGCTCATGCATTTACAATAAACTAATATCTGACAAGGGCACCAATAACACACAATGGAGAAAGGATAGTGTCTTCAATGAATGGTATTGGGAAAACTTGGAATCCACATGCAAAAGAATGAAATTGGACCCCTATCTTACACTGTATACAAAAAGTAACTTCAAATGAATTAAAAACTTAAATGTAAGATCTGAAACCTAAAATTCCTAGGAAAAAAAGGAAAAAACTCCTTTACATTGATCTTGGCAATGATTCTTTGTATACGACACCAAAAGCACAGGAAGTCAGAACAAAAATAAACAAGTGCTACTTCATCAAATTAAAAAGCTTCTGCACAGCAAAAGAAATAATCAGTAAAATGAAAAAGCAATCCATGGAATCAGAGAAAATATATGCAAATCATGTATCAATGCAAATCAATCAAGTGGGGTTAATAACCACAATATATAAAGAACTCATCACTCAATAACAGAACAAATGGATAAGTAAATAAATAACCCAATTAAAAATGAACAAAGGACCAAAATAGACATTTTTCAAAGAAAACATACAAATGGTCAACAGGTACATGAAAATATGTTCCATCACTAGTTATCACAGAAGTGCAAATCAAAACCACAGTGAGGTATCACCTCACAGCTTTTAGGATGGCTATTATCAGTAAGATAAGAGATAAGTGTTGGGGAGGATGTGGAGAAAAGGGAACACTAGCACACTGTTTTAGGGATTGTAAATTGGTATAGATATAATGGAAATCAGTATGAAGTTTTCTCAAAACATTAAAAATAGAACTACCATATAGCCAGCAATTCCACTCCTGAGTATATATCTAAAGGAAATTAAATCAGTATCTCCAAGAGATATATACAATCTCATGTTCATTGCAGCATTATTCACAATAGTCAAGATATGGAAACAATCGTAGGGTCTGTGGACAGATGAGTGGTTAATGAAAATGTGATATATACAGAAAAAGAAAATTTGGTATATCTATACGGTGGAATAATCTTATGCCACACAAAAACGGAGATCTTGCCATTTGCAACAACATGGATGAACCTGGAGGACATTATGCTAAGTGAAATAAACCAGACACAGAAAGACAGACTCTGTGTGATCTTACATATATGTGGAATCTAAAAAAGTTAAACTCACTGAAGCAGAGTAGAATCGTGGTTGCCCTGGGCTGGCAGGAGGGAAAATGGGGAGATGTTGGTCAAAGGGTACAAACTTTCAGCTGTAAAATGAATAAGGTCTGGGGATCTACTAATAGCATGGTGACTAGTTAACAACAGTGTATTGTATATTTGAAATTTGCTAAGAGAGTAGATATTAAGTGTTCTCACCACACACAAAAAAGGTAACTATGTGATGTGATTGATGTGTAAATTAACTTGATTGTGCTAATCATTTTACAATCTATACATTTATTAAATCATAATGTTGCAAACTTTTAAAAAAGTCACATTGTACAACCTAAATAAATGCAATTTTTATTTGTCAATCATGTTTCAATAAAACTGGAAAAAGATGATTTGCCCTTTGTCTGTCATAAGTATACAATTTTTCAATCGTTTGTTTTTAAACCTTATTTTTCAACTTTGTTCTTGGCTATTTTGAGTCATATAGAGATTTTCTTTTAAGTTTGTTATATGGTCACTTAACTACTCTATTAATCATTTTTGGTGTTGATGTCAGGTTTAGGAAGACTGGTCTCATTCCAATTAAATAAAATACTCATGTTCAGTTTTCTAGACTTCTGTGGTTTGAATCAACAAAAACTTATTTTTGTTTGAGGAAGGATTTAAGGGTTTTCTTAAACATCTCATTAGGTAGTGTCACTAGTATCATTTATTTAACAATCTTTTCTTTTTTTCTAACTGACTTTTAATGACAGCTGAAACTAAATTATTAAATATACTTCCAGATTTTCTACTCCATTCTATGAGTCTCTTTATTCTGGCAACAATGCCTTATTGTTGTAATTATGGCAGCTTTATAGAAATGAAGACAAATTTCTCCTCATTATTTTCCTTTGTGCAGGTTTTTTTAACCTGGAGGGCCTCATACGTTTATTTATTTATTTTTTTTGGATGAACATGGATGAACTTTGAAATGGTATTACCATACTCCAAAGTTTTCCATTTCTGCTAATTTACCTTTTCCTAGAAAATTTCATCCAAATTTTCAACTTTATTTCAGAGGATGGATTTTTTTTGTTACGGACACTTTCAGTTAAATAACATTTTCTCTTTCTCCTGTCCTTCTGTTCTTCCCCTGTCTCTCATGTTGGGTGGCAGCGGAGGGGAGGGGAATGCGGTGTCATCTTTCATCATCTGATTATCTGCTCCACCTGATCTGTATTCCAGGTATAGGTTCTGCCTCTGTTTGATTTCCTTCTTTTACTTTTTACTTTCTGAGTTAAAAGAGTGTCCTCTTGTTTCACTGTCTGTCTCGTTGTGAAGGATGCCCCAGAGAATCAAGATTGCACCCTTAGTTTGTGGTGGCCTGGCAATGTTGGTAAAAAAATGAAGAACAAACACAACTCGTAGTCTTTTTCATTCGTTGATGAAATTGCCCACTGCTATCCCCCAACACCACCACCACCAATTTTTCATCTAAGTGATAATTTTTGTCAGGCCTTTGGAGACAGGTAGAAGTCAGTTCTTACACTCTCATCTTTCCCAGAATACTTGCTTCTCTTAAGTTTGAAAATGTTCAAGTTAACATAATATTTCCTAATGTTTTCATTTATATGTGATGGTAATTCTGGTGTAATTTTAAACCACTTATTTTCTTCCCTCTCTTCAACCCCATCAAAATCATTAAACACACACACACTCTCTCTCTTCCTGCTGGCTTACATCACTCACTAGTCAATCAAAATGCAAGGACTGTACTTCAACATCTCTGTGATTTTTAGAATTGTCTTAACACTGATTCCTTGGTCTGAGTTGTCTTTATTTCCCTGGTTTATCTGGGTGTCAATATCCTATAAATCATTTAAGACCTAACTTAGACATCAACTTCTGTGATCAAGCTGTTTTTTCCCCAAGTTGAGATTTTCACAACTTGGGGAACTTTATTTCACAAGTTGAGATTTTTCTCATTGTATTATTGTTTTATTTGGGTCTG
Source organism: Camelus ferus (assembly GCF_009834535.1). Taxonomy (NCBI): domain Eukaryota; kingdom Metazoa; phylum Chordata; class Mammalia; order Artiodactyla; family Camelidae; genus Camelus; species Camelus ferus. The sequence continues at coordinate 97,187,129 of NC_045732.1, read as the reverse complement.
TCTCCACAGTTAGATGAGCAACTTAGCAACTTAGGCTAAGCATTCAGTGAAGTCTTTCTCATAGTTGTACTCTAGCTTTGAGCACAGAAAAGGTATTCAGTTAATACGTTTCAATTGATTTCTTCAAGATTACTTTAAATTCCAATTTCAGTGAGAACATAGGCAACGTTTGAAATGTGTGTGTAGATAACAGTGACTCATCAATTGGGACCCATCAGAACTTGTTTCTGCCTTTAACATTGAAACTAATTCTTATAATTTATAGTGTCTTAGCATCTATATGCTCCAGAAAAATGAAGCTAAATAGAAATAGTTATACATTTAATACCACCTGTGTTGCAGCCAGTACTTATTGTCCCCAAATTTATATCAGTTACATAATGGCAATAACATTCAAGCATCTTTCTCTCCGAGTTTGTTTTTTCAAAGTAGCTATGAATAACAGAATTAAAAAAAACAGGAAATTTTAAAAATAGAAGGAAGCAAATCATTATAATCTCAGCCTCCTGAAGTGAGGCTTCAGCTATTAGGTTTGTGTGTTCTCTCCATACACATGTTTACCCCACGGTACAAATTCCATTCTTATTAAGCATTAATTATATTTTTAACATCTTGTTAATTGTTATCATAATCATTTTGATTGCTGCATAATGGTCAATCAAGTAACGGTACTATAATTTGCTCAATTGCTTCTTTATTGTTGCACAATTGTTGTTTGAAGGCTAATTTCACATGATCACTACTATTCAAAAATCCAGTGGTGACTATCTTTTTGTATTTATCTATATCTAACTTTTGAATTATTTTCTCAGCATAAATTCCATCCTTTTATTCAAAAATAGCAATGCTGTCTTTAATAGTGATTGGATCAGTTTAAAATATTATTATGGGGTTACTATTTTCATAGCTTGGCTCTACAAGTACCACTGAGGTATTGTCTCACATCATTTAATATGTTCAGCAGTGAAAATAGATCTTTAAGTTCCCTCCAAGCTGGACATTTCCATGAGTCTACTGAGTTCCACTGGTTCTAAGGCAAAACCATTTCTAGTCTAAAACTGTAAATTAGTTCAATAGAGAACCTTTTAATTTTATGAGTTACATCAACGAGAAAAAAAGGAATTCACCTTACAAAAATTCAGTACTCATGCTAGAATGTCTTTAAAATGTAAGGCAGCTATATTTTGCAAACAACTTGTGGCAACATGTCCAAATAATTTCTATTTGAAGGAATAATTATAGTGCTTCTCTAGAAACACCGATAGGAAAACAGAATTTTAAAATTTACTCGTTTCTAAGTAGGATCAGTGGCAATAGCTGAACGTGAGGGATGGGACAGATAGTCGGCTAAAATGTTTCAGATAATGATATTGTACCTGCTGTTTACAGCTTCAATTTGGTGTAATTTTAAAATGTTGAAAAATTATGAATATTATAATGCATTTTAGAATTATGTATTGTAATGTATATCCATGCTGACATTTCTTTTTATCTTCTCTTTTGCAAATAGATACAGAAAAGCTCATAAACCATGTAAGATAACCTAATTAATAACTAAATAACTTTTTAAACTTAAAGCATTAATTTTACCTGAAAAAATTTCCTATATATATCTCAGTGTTTATAGAATAAGCAACTACTGGTTCACCCAAGTAATTTTGGATGGAACACATATTTAAAAAAAGATGAATTTCCTTTTGGCAATTAGCAATATGACTTATGATTGAAAGGTACATACTGGGTTCAATTATAGACCGTGTTTTCCAGTCTATGCTACTAAAATATTGTATAAGATTAGCCTCACAAAATTAAAATGTACAATGCTATTCTATTTTTTAATTGGTTTGTTTTTAGTAAGTTTTTTTTTGACACTTGGGGCTGAATACAGTTGAATCTATTGGCTTTTTCTCGACTGGCCTTTGATTACATTGTTTTCATGTGCTCACTCATTCATTCAATAACAACAGCCACAACAAATATACATTTGGAAAAGAGAGAGAAAGAGACACAGAGACAGAGAAAGAAATAGAGATTCTGGAGATATGCTGATGAAAAGTCAGGCACAGCCTCTCCTTACAATGAGCTTAAAAAACTAGTTAGATGAAACAAGTTAAAAAATGAGAAAATTTCTCTTATAAGTGCTACAAGGAAGATAAAACACGATAATATGACAGTGATTATGGTGAGGACTGACACAGGTACCACAGACAGAATGTTCAGGGATGGCCTGAGGTCTTGAAATTTTAGGAGAGACGGAGTGAAGAGAATAATTCAAGATGAGACCATCTGGAGAGAAAGTGTTCCATAGGGAACGTCATGTGGAAAGATCCTGGGGGCAGAAATGAGCACTGAGTGTGCAAAGAATAGAAAGAAACCTAGTGTCAGCAGAGCATAAAGAAGATGAGGCAGGAAGGTAAAAGTCGGGGATCAGATTGTGGCAGCCTTTGCATGCTGTAATAGGCATTTTGATTGACCTTTCAAGCATATCAAGGTATATCATACATAATAACTTATATATAATATATAATATAAAAATATATAATGTGTGATATGTATGTAGTTTCTGAAAAGAAGTAGAGTACTAACTTGTAGTTACTGCAGTGAAGTTTATTATGCTGGAACATTTGTATAATTACACGTTAACGTTAGTATATGAACGAGATTACTGAATTATGATTGCATATATAACGTTTTTATTCATTGAGACTAATGACGTGCCAGTTAGAACACTAAGCATTATGTACACTATTTCATTAAATTCTCACAACAGCCTTACTGTGTAGGAATTTATTATTACTCTTTCCCTTTTTTTGCCACAGATGAAGAAACTGTAGAAATTTAATGACTTGCTCAAGGTCATATTAATAAGAAGTGGAGCCTGGATTCTAAGAGTTCTTGACCCCAAGGATCCTACACAATCTGTAGGAGGTTTTGCCTCCTGAACGTGTCGCGGTCTGGGTAGCTTGCAAGTCAGGATATTCAACTGATACATGGGTAATGGTAATATTAATAACTCAACTTCAGTGAGCAAGCCTTGTTCTAAATGCTTTATATGCATGAACTCATTGACTCCTTACAACAACTTTATGAAATAAGTGTTACTGTGATTTCCATTTTATAGATGAGGATACTGAAGAACAGAAAGGTGAAGCCATTTGCTGTACCTCACAAAACTAGTAGAGGGGCAGTGCCAGAGTTTGAAGCCAGGAGTGTGACTCCAGGACTTAAGCCCTTAACAATTATTCTTTAAACGCCCCTCAAACGTAAACATTGAGAAAGGTAAAATTCAAGGCAGCAAGTGAGGACAACAGACCAAGTATTACTTTGATTTTTCGGGTCAGAGAGTTTTCAGACCAAAGCAAGTAGAGCCTGGAAGCCTCTTCCAGGGAATGAGGTTGTTCTGAGGACCACTGTTCTCAGATCACCAGAGCTAAACAAATGCACCCTCACTGTTTTTCCAGATGCATATTTGGCACTTTAGGAAGGTCATTTTCTTCTTGCTTTTCTTTTCTTCTTTTTCTCCTTTTCTATTTTCCTTCCTTCCTTCTTCTCTCCCTCTTTCCTTGCCTCCCTCCCTCTTTTCTTTTTCCTACTCCTTCTGATATATTGTAGCGTGGCCTCTGGCCACTAAACGACAATAGAACTGCCCCTCTCTGCCCTCTCCACTCATCAGGACAACTAAAAAGACTTCCAGAAAATTCCAGGAAAATCCTTATATCAACCACAGTGCTTTTTGCATATCTATAGCTGATGGCAGAGCTTTTTATCTACTAGGGTGGAAGGGAAGTAACAATCCTTGAGTATCAGCTATGTGCCAGACATACATTGTAGTAGGCTATATTTGTATGCGTGTGTAGATACATCTTTTAAAATTTTACAGTAATTTTATAACCTTGTGAGGTAGGGATATTATCTCCAACTTGCATATAAGGAAAATGGGAATCAGAGAGACCATTTACCTAGGGTCTTAACGTGGAAGAGGAGGGAAATACAACTGAGGTCTGAATAACGAAGCCATGGCATTGCAAAGCCCGAACACTTGGAAGGGTGTTGGCTGAAATACACGCACAGCCTAAAAGTTGAGAGTTACATTTTATTTGGCAGACATTTCTGAGGACACGGACCCCTTTGAGCCGGGAATGACAGCCTCTCAGATGGCTCTGGGGGACTGCTCCGAAGAGGTAGGGGAGGAGCTAGGATATATAGGAGTTTTACAACAAAGACTAGGTAGTTGGAACATTAAAAGATGGTTAACTGAAGAAAACCAGGCATCTCAAGTTAAAGAATTTAGCACTTTGCTGTATATGGGAGGGAGCAAACATTTGGGCTCACTGAATTCATTCCTTTGACAAGCACCTAGCTATCTAGGGCCGGTATCCTGTTCTTTCTTATTCTGAGTCCCCTCAGGGTGCACCATTGTGAGTGGCTGCAGAGGCCTGGCTGCAGGCTTGTCTTCCCTGGGGGGTGGGAGCAGCCACTGATGACTTGATGGCTTCAGCATTCTTTGTTTACTGATACAGTTTGTAGTATTTTTCATTCACAAGGGCTCCCGCTGCTTCAGCTGTCTAGGTCACATCAAGAAACTTTTGATACTTACCCTAGGCACAGTTTTTCCTTTCAGATGAATTCCAAGAATGGAGAATATGGAGTCTGTCTTCTTAACTCGTGATTAAGGGTGTCATCTAAGAGAGATGTCTTTAGAAGATTCCAGCTGGTCAGGGATTATTTTTCCTTCCTTAGTAGGTGACCAGTTCTAAGAGTTCCCATTTCTTCCAGAGCAAGAATTCAATTTAAGGCTAAGGGCTCTGAGGAGCTAGTCCCAAAAAGGCTGTGAAACATTCACCTGCAGAAATTTTAGGAAATAGAATTGTTTGCTATTTTTCTAGGTGGAGTGACATTCTGAAGCAAGGCAAGGAACTAGATAAACTGCAAAGAAAATTTTTGACCATGTGATTAGCTTAAAAAATGTGTAGAGAAAGTAAATTGCTAGTTGTTAATAAAATTGTCATCATTTTTTATCTTATACATTTCCCCAATAACTTTTCTGTTAATTTATATGTCAATTGAACATATTTTCAACTTCATTAATTGGGAGCTAGGAATAGACCATACTACAAGAAAGAAATCTGTTTACTTTCAAAAGTAGGGTGCTGACTAACATGATTTGAGGAATATGGTAGCAGTAAAATGAATTTTTTGAGAAGGTCTGAAAGTGGAAAGCCAAAAGGCTAGCATTTCAAAAATAATCAATTAGAGAAAACAATCTAATTTTGTTTGCAATTTTCTTCCATATTGACATCATAGTCTTAGTTTGCAAATAAGAATTTTTCTGTATCACTATAACTTTATGTTGGTTAAGAACCAATGATTATTTATTCCTCTACATTTTGAAGTGAGTACTATTTCTTAATGTATATTTCTTATTGATACGTTTGCTCATTTATTGTTCTGCCCTTAAAACTCAGTTTTATTTGAGCATTAATGATAGTGATGTCAGAATAATTAAGACAATGCTATAGATGATTTAACTTACATTGCATAATTCTTTTATAATGTTTATAAAATTACTTCCAGATTGAATTCCAGAAAAGTACCAATTTATTCTCCATTTCTCACTCTTGCTAACATTACTATTATATATTAAAAAGTAACCTCTACCCGTGCAATAGAGAAAATTGTATTTTATATAAATATTTGTATTTCTTTGATTCCTTGTCATTCTTGTAACGTGGAATAATTTAAGCATGCTGACTATCATTTATTTTAGGACATTCATTTTCCTCTCTCTTGGCCTTTTTTGTCTTATTTGGTATTTTTTTCTAATTCAGTATAAGACATTTATTTATAGTAAACATATTTACTGATTGTCCATCATATACAATCCAAATTATTTCCTCTTTTAGTTTTTTCACTTTGTTTTTGTTAATAGCGGGTGTTTAAAATAATTTGCATGCAGTCAAATATATCCTTTTCCCTGTTGATATCCTTCTATATTTACATTATTTCATTTTAATTATTGTAGCTGAATTGTATTAACTGATGGTAAAATCTGACCATAATTCTGCTTTCTTGCTAAATTTACTTATGCTTTCTTGCTTATTGATTTCTGCATCTAAATGACGGCATTGCTTTGCCATTTTTTTAAGAGAGGAAGGGAAGAGATTTTGACTAGAATTTTATTATGTGTATAATTTTGAGGAGAATTTGTGTAACTACAGCATTCACGCTTACCACTTTTCTCTCAATTTATTTACATCACTTTTTATCTATTCCGTTATTAAAACTATTTCTAAGGTCATGCAAATATCAGTACTCTACATTTTCAGTCAAACGTATTCCAAGATATTTTACATTAATGTTAACGTTGCTGTTATCAATAAAATACATATGTGTGGTTGTTTACGTCCCACTTTTTACATCTTTTAAACATTTTATTTGCATGCAACTAGGTTTACAGTGTTATGCTGAGGAAAAGTGTTGATAGTTGCCTTCCATGTCTTGTTCCTAATTTTAATGAAAACATTTCTAACATTTCACTGTTATGTACTATATTATGTTTGTTATGGTTTAGCAAAACTATGTTTTGAGGTATAATTTACATATCATACACCTTACTTATTTCAATTGTATAAGTCTAAGCTATTTAGTAAATTTACTGAGTTGTTTAATCATCACCCCCACCTGGTTTTAAAATGTTTCCATCACCCTACAAAGATTCCTCATGCCCATTTTCAGTCACTCACCGAGTATTATTCAGCCATGAGAAAAAGGTAATCCTGTCATTTACAGAAATATGGATTAAACTATAAGATATTATGTTAAAAGAAACTAGCTAAAGACAAGTTCTATATGATATCATGTATAGGTGGAATCTGAAAAAAAAAATGTCAAAGTTGAAACAGAAAGCAGAATGGTGATTACCAGGTGGGATGTGGTGGGAAAGATAGGGAGATTCTGGTCAAAAAATACTTGTCTTCAGTTATAAAATTAATAAGCTCTGGGGATCTAATGAAGGCTATAGTTAGTAATACTGTTTTGTATTCCTGAAATTTGCTGAGAGTAGACCATAAGCATTATCACCACAAAAATAAAAAAAGATAACTATGTGAGGTGATGGATGGGTGAATTAACCAGATTTTGGTAATCATTTCATTAAGTATATTTATGTCTAATTGCCACTTTGTACACTTTAAATATATACAATTTTATCAGTCAATTATACTTCCTGAAAGCTGGGGAGGGAAAGATTGCAACATAGAAACCCTACCTTGAGTTTTCAGACAGCTAGCCTGTCCTGTGGATTTTGGACTCAAGACTGTAACATAGGCTCTTCCCTGAATTTCCAGTTTGTCAGCCAGCTCTACAAATTTCAGACTTGTTAGATTCCATAATTGTGTGACCTAAGTCATCAAAATCAATGTCCCTCTCTCTCTGTATCTCTGTCTCTGTCTCTCTTATATATATGTGTGTGTGTGTATTTTTATATATGATGTTTTTGAGTAAGCTTGTCTTAGTGTTGCCCTTTGGGTGTATTTTTCTGTCTAAATTGTTCATGTTTTCTTATTTTTTAATATACTTTATTTTTTAAGTTTTTATTAAGCCATCTTTTCCTGCATTTCTATTATTTTTCTAATTTTTTAGTTAAATGATTCACTTGTTTCTTTTAAAAATAATTTAATAATGGCTTGATTTAAACTTAATATATATATTTAAAATATACAAAATCCCATTCCCATCCAGGCTGAGTTGGATGCCACTCTTCTAGACTTTCATTATATTTTAAACCTTCCATCCTCTACCACAGTTAAGAAATTACAGGTGAATTTTTAACAAGGGGTTGACATGCTTTGATTTGTAATTTGTATCTTGTTTATCTGTCTGACATCAGTGTAGGGGTATGTACTGGGTGGGTGTAATGTTGGAGTCAGGGAAGTCTGTGAGATAACTCAATAGTAAATCAGTAGAAAGAAGAAGGGATTCAAGTGAGTTTAGGAGGTAGAATCAATAGGATTGAGTAACTGATTGGTATGGTGAATGAAAAAATATCAGGTGCAAGAGAAGAAGTAGGTTGTAGGTAAAGAAAGAAATTTCCAATTTACAGGCTTTGTATGATAGCTATATGGATATTAAGCCATTAGACCAATTTGTAAGAAATATTTAGGTTAAAGATACAGACTTCGGTAGAAAATCATCAGCTCTGAGTATCAGTTGAATGACCCAGAAAATTAAGAATCAAAAACAGCCATGGTTTGCATCCTAGGGAACACTTAAATTTAAGACACAGACAAAGGAAAAGTAGCCCTTAGAGGAGCGTCTTCATCAGTTTGGGCTGCTGTAATAAAAATATCATAGACTGAGTGGCACAAACCACAAATATTTATTTCTCACAGTTCTGGAGGCTAGAAGTCTGAGTTTAAGGAACTTGGCAGATTCTGTGTCTGATGAAAGAGTGCTTCCTTGTTTCAGACTACTGATTTCTTGCTGTGTCCTCACGTGGTAGAAAGAGGGGAAGAAGTACCTCTAGGATCTCTTTTATAAGGGCACTAATCCCATCCAGGAGGATTCCACCATCATGACCTAATTATCTCCCAAAGGCCCCACCACATAATACCATCACATTGGGCATTAGGTTTTCAACATGTGAATTTGGGGCAGGCGCACATTCAGTCCATAACAAGGAGTTTGAGAAGACAAACGTTGAGTGAAGGGAAAATCAAGAAATAGTGGTGTCACAAAGTCCAAAGGTAGAGAACACTTCCAGGTTCACCCTTTAGCTCTGAGTGTCTTTTAAGCTTGGTGTAGTGTTAGAGGAAGCTATTTACGAATGCCTTCATTGGCACAATTGCTCATTAAATATTATCTTTGGAAGATCTGATTCACATAGAATTGGTATGTGTTATGAACTTTGTGTCCCCCCTATTCCTTATAGGCCTTACTTGTCCCTCATTCACAGAAATTGTTTAAACTGGGAACCAGTCTGCAGAGGAAAAATGTTTAGCAATGAATTTGGTAATGGAGTCTGTTTAAATAATACAATTTTTTACAGGTTCTCTCAGGAAAGTTAATAGGACAATAGCACACTACATCTGCAGTAGTTTTATTTCACTGTATCTATTTCTTCCATGCCTTAAAATTCAACTATTAATGAGTTCTTTGCTGTCATGAGCTGTGACCAAACATAATACTTCATGTTCTAAAAAGTTCATGTTCTAAAAGTTCTGTTCCTTAAAAATGCACATGAAGAAAAAGAAAACATTGGTTTTGAAATATTATTTTGATCCTCACTCTAATGCCAGTGAAGTGGCATGAAAACTATAGACACAAGAGAGATGTAGTCAATGTAATTGCTCTCCTTTCATTTACCAACTTGTTTTTTTAATCTGGATCTAATTTAGTCATCATTTTCACTTTAATTGTCTTTATACTTCACTTGCAAACTGTAATAGTCATAAAAGAAATAAAAGGCTTACATATTCCCAGGAGCTGTAATTTGGGAGTATTTGCACACGAATTGCTTGTTGACAGTTCTAGAAATCAGTGGAATGCTCAGCTGATCTAGTTTAGCTTTCTCCTAAAGTCTAGTAATGCCAAATGTGAAAAGAGTAAAAGACACTAGGTTGTTATACCACTGGGTACGTAGGGGAGAAAAAAAACATCTTTTTCTTCTACGTGTCTTGTATTTCTGGCTGGGGTCCTATAAGTTAGACTAATAAAAGACAGATTAACAAGAGCAAAACAAATAGAAGTTTTCTAATGTGTCATTGTACATATGCACGGGATAAGTCAAAGGGGTAGTTAGAATTTGGGTTTGTATAGCATGCTGACAAAAGAACTATACATTTTTAGAGACGTGACAAGACGAAGGAAAAGGACTTTGAGCCTCTATGGGTAGCAAATTATGGGAGGCAAATATATGGGGAAATGACTGTTAGGTAAGGATAGTTTTAGCAAGGTTTGTTACGGAACTTCGTCTGGTGCCATCTCTCGGCTGACAAGGGTCTAAAGCTGTCTCTAGTGATTAACTTTTGTCCTTCCTGATAGAGAGAGGAGTGCAGACACTTTCACAAATTTATGTCCTGGTTTTGGCAACTAGAAGGAGGGCAGAGAATTTTTCTTATATCTGCTTCTTCTCAATTGCTTTCAGCTCAAATAATCCTTATGCCAAAGTGATACCCTTCACTCATGCTGTATAGTGGATATGGGATAGGACTTCAGGGTTTTCTGAGGAAGGATGCAACTGTAGATTGACTTTAAGGCTTCTAACTTTAAAGCAAATGGGTAGATGGTCACTACACAAATCACAGAAGAAGCAGACTGCGAGGGGAGTGTGTTGAGTTCAGATTCATACATGTTCACATTTTCAGTTTGGTTTTAATATGGGATGTTCAAGTGGTGATACTGAGTATGCAGCTGGAGTTTGTATGTTCAAGGACAGAGAAAGCAGATGCAGCATTGGGAAGGATTAACTTATAGGTAGAAATTGAAGCCATGAATATAAAAGAGATTTTCCAGGGAGACAGAATAGAAGATGCCCAAAATAGTGCATGAGGAAAATCCACACTTACCTAACCAGTGTTACTTAGTAATTCAATTAAAAATAATTAATATTTCTTGAATGCTCATTATGTTGAAATTTCGCTGCTAAGTATTTAACAATGAAAATCTCACTTAATCTTCATAACAATCATATACGATAGATACTATTATTATTATTTTCCTTTTACTGATGAAGGAACAGTCTCAGAGAGGTTAAGTGACTTGACCAAATCACACATGCAGTAAGTGGAACCAGGAATTTTCCTTAGCTCATGCTCTCGACCATTGCCATATGCTTTCCAAATATTTACTGAACAGTCAAGCACAACACGAGGCACTTAAAATACAGCAGTGATAAGACAGACAATCCTGCTTTCATGGGGCTTACTTCCCTGTGGTGAGACAGGCCTTAAACTTGTAAGCCCACCAATAAAAACATAAGCCAAAATTATGTTAAAGGGTATAAGGAAATAATTGGGATACTATGACAGTGGGTGTAGAGATGAGGAGAGATCCATCAGGTAACTTAGCTGAGGAAGACAGCTTTAAAAGTGTTGAATCTCAGACTTGGAGAATGAGAAGAAGCCAGGAAAGAGCTTTATAGGAATAGAGAAGAGCAAGGGAAAAGACCTTGAGATTAGATGGGATGAACAAAAGGAAGAGCAGCATCTGAGGAGACTGGAGAAGTGGGCAGGAGTCCGACCACATAAAGCCTTGCAGGCTGAAGGGGATAGTTAAGACTTTATTCTAAGAATAATGGGAAAGTATTAAAGAGTTTTGAGAAAAGGAGTCATATGATCTAACATATACATAAAAATAAGACCTTGTTTGCTCTCTAGAAAAACAGAGATTGGAGGGACATGAGCGTGAAAGTAAGAGGAACACCAAGAGAAAGTTATTACAATACTCCATGCGAGACATGATAGTGTCTCATTTTAAGGTAGTCTCAGTGGAGATGAAAGATAGACAGATTTGACACAGATTCTGGATATAGAGAGATTCTGGATATAAATCAGAGCTTGCTGATTGATACAGAAGGTAAGGGAAAGGGGGAAATAAAAGTGATTTGTAGCTTTGGGGTCTGAGTAACTGTGAGGAAGGGGATTTTATTTACTGAGATGGAGAACACTGGGCAAGGAGCACATTGGTGAGTGGGAAATCAACAGTGTTGTTTTGGCAATGGCTGAGTTAGACTTGTCCACTAGTGGTCCAAAGGGAGAGGCCAAGTAGAAAGTTTTATATATGTCTGTAGCTCTGGGGTAAGTTCTAAATTATAGTTTTGAATTTAGAAATCATCAGCACACATACAGTCGTGGGTAAGTAAGATCACTTAAAAGGAGGCGAGGTTTAAGTTGAGAAGAGAAGAGGAGAGTTGAAGTTCCTGGGATTCAAGATTAAGATACATCATTATTTTGAGATTGGATACATAGGAAGAACTAATAAAGAAAACTGTAAAGGAGTAACTAGTACAATAAAAATACTTGCCAATTTAACCACTCTCTTCTCCTTAGGATACTCCTCTCTATTGGCTTTAGTGATAATATGCATTTCTGGTTTTCCTTCATGGCATGAAGTGATTAATTGGCTTTCAGTAGGAAAAGGTAAACTTCTTCCAGGATAAGAAGAAGAAGATAGAAATATGAATACTGATGCAGGTGAGTTTGTAGATTTGATTGTGAGAAAGTGATGCAACTCTCTTCTGATGGTTTTTATGATCTCAGTGAATGAAGCACAAGGTGAGGCAATAAACTAAGGGTAAAGATGGAATGGATAGGGGGAGAGAATCACTGAATACGCTTAAGCAGGAATGATCTGAGAAGTAGGGTAAGAACCAAGACAGAATAATATTATGGAAACCTGAGGAGAAAAGAGTTTCAGATAGACAGGAACCATTTGTGTCATCAAATATTTTCCAGAAGTTAATAAAGGTAAAGAAAAGATTTTACACCAGAAAGTTATTCTTAATGAAAGCAGGTTCAGCAGAGTGGTAAAGTTAGAAGTCAGAGTACAGTAGCCTGGAGAAGAGCGCAAGATGATATAGAAACTGTGAGGGAGGACAGATTTTTAAAGGTTAGTCAAGAAAGGAAGGGAAGTGAAAATAGCAAGAAAAAGTGACTTCTTTGAAGGAGGGCTTTATTTTATTTTATTGTTTCTATTTAGCTTCCCCCCTCATCTTTGTTGAAAAATAATTGACATTTGAGCATGTGCGTATAGACTATAGGAAAGTATCCAGTAAAGACGGAGAGACTGAAAGGAGAGAAAGAAGAGCAGATAATTGATGGAGAGAAGTCCTGGGGGAACTACTAGGGAAGAGATCAAGAACACAGGTGGAAGTGACTATACATTTGACAGTGTGGTTACAGATTACTCTAAGAACATTTATAAAAGAAGGTTGACCTCCTGACATTTTCTGATGTTCCTCACTGGATAGAATCATAATGTGTTTTGCATGCTTACAGGTATTCATTAATATTTCAATGCAACTGAATTTTTTTTATGTTTTAGGTTGACTTACACAAAATTGCTTAAGTAGCTCCTTCCCCACCCCTCCAACTTATTCATAAAGGCAAATATGTGACTCTTCTTTAAAGATCACACCTTTGATTAGTATTTCTTTCTTATTTCCTATTTATGTCATGAGGAATTAAATATTAACATATTGTCTTTGATTTAACCTAGAGTGAATATAAATGGTATTTGGGAAAAAAGTTGACTTCAATTTTACTTGCTACACCTCTCCTGAATACCTCATTAGTGCTTTAATTCATGTAGAAAAGGTTAAAATGTACTAAAAATGACAATTCCTAAATGGAAAGCACCGTGCTTCTGGTTCACTCTCGCAGTAAAGTACAATCATTCTGCGGAAAGGAAAATGCTAGGGAAGAGATGTCAGAGTTGGTAGCTGAGTTGAGTTACCATGTGACCCTCTGACAGGCAGAGACATTAGAAGCAAAGGGACCTGGACGAATATGATCACATCACTTCTTTGGGAAATAGGTGAGTTCCGCAGGAGAGGATATGGTAATGTCCACTTTCACAGGCTCCTTTAGAACTTCTGTACAACTGAAATAGTGCTTATTGAGAGACTGTAATATGGCGTGGGCTTAGGAATGCAAATTAAAATGACTATATTCAATTTCTTATAATAACATATGATGGAAAAGAATCTGACAAGAAAATATGTATGTGTGCATATGTATAACTGAATCACTTTGCTGTACACCTGAAACTAACATTGTAAATCAATTACACTTCAATTAAAAAAATGATTACTATTGGAAAAAAAAGAACTGAGGGGGTAGCTGTTTTTATTCCTCATCTGTTCTTTGGTTAGTTGCCTGGGTTGGCAACCAGGGATCCTCTGAAGAAATAATCAGAACAATTGATGATGTGTGAATAAGCCGATTTATATGTTTAAGGAACAAAAACGCTTCCCTTTACAGTCACATTTTTGCAGTTGTCTTACGAGAATTATGCATAAGTATGGAAACCAAAGAAACCAGTCCTCCAAAATATTTTCAAGTTGAATTATTTCTACCTGGCCTGTGTACATACAGCCATTGTGGTTCTCTCTTGGAACTGTTTGTCATTTATTCCTCACTATGAATGAACTAACTCAGGTAAATGTCATTGCTATAATTATTATTTCATATTATTATGCATTTCAAATCCCAAAGGCATCCCTTCTCTAGGTATTTTCTCCAATTGTTTTATTTTATCTAGTATTTACTTAACTGGAAAGTTACCTTTCAAGTTCTAGACTATGAGTCCAAATGAGTTTTCTTGGCTGCCCTTGAGGTGAAACAAGCAATGAGATAGATGAGCAGAGGCCTTGGGAAGTTATATTGGGAACACATGTCTTCCTGATTGCTGTTTATAGGGTTTAGTCAAGCTGATAATATTGTTTTAGGCAGCTCAATTGATATGAATTATATACTGATTTTACCACTGGATAACTAAACCATGACATATATTACATTATTTCAACAACAGCATCATAATAAGGAAACCATGCTAGGTTCTGGATAAAAGAAAATTATGCAGATGTAGTCACTGCCCTCATGTGCAAAGATATCACTTAATTAACTAAAGTGCATGTTACATCGATACAGAACTTCGCAGTTTTCAAAGCATTTCACGTATATCTACTTTATGTTTACCACAACTGTAAGCTGTAGGAATCTGGGCATTAAAAAAATAGAAAGCAAGTTCAAATCTAGAGAGTGAAGTGTATGTACAACAGAGATTGTCCATCTCCAAGTAAGAAAGCTGAGGTGATTATGTATAAATTCCTTGGTTCAAGCAATTTTACTTCTAGGAATTTTGTCCTATGGAAATAGTCACTGTTTTGGGGGATGACTGACCAAAGTTGAAGTAAGAGCCTCCTTTTTTTTTCCAGGCCAAAAATTAAACAGTAGGTTATATTTATAAGACAGTGAGTCAAAGATTCAAAACTTGAAGAAACAGACATTAATCAGATGGATTTTCACCCCAAATTAGTTATTTTTAAATATATACTCAGTATAACAGTAAGTAATAATCAGATATTGCCCTCAGGGTTTTTCAGACCTCTTCTGGTGTGATTCTTTTTTCTTTTGGACAAAAATGTAATCACTGCATACTTTATACTCGTCTTATGAGAGGCAGAGAATAAGATGTCTTTCCATATCTGAGCAATGGGACACAACTTGCTCAGTATGTCACCTTCTTTCAGTGCCCTGAAACTCTTCCTTATATGCAGAATGATTAAGAAAACATCCAATGAAAACTTCATCCTATCCGTGGGAACACTGAGGGGCAAACTTCTTTTGCTTGCTAACAGTAATGTTACGAAGTCTTAAGCATGTGAAAATTCTCAAATATCGAATGCTGTCTTTCCCTTCTCTTTTTATAAATTATCTCCTAGGACTTATAAATATCTAAACTTTGCTATGCTAAGCTTTACTACTGACGGTTTACTAAGTCCTTATGTTCGCATATAAAAGCATTGTCACATGGCAAATAGCCAAGGCTTTGGCCTACAGAGGCGGTACTGTTCAATTTGATCCCCTTGGCACTCATAGAGCTATGCAAGGATTACACACACACACACATGCAATTACAAACACTGCAGTTAATGTCCTTATATCCTTATTTACCCAGATGTTGAATACAGCCTCATCTGTAATAGTAAATATTGATAGCAGTCTAAATATTTGTAAATAGGGAATTCAATAAATGTAATAGAGCATAGAGGTAAATGGAACACTATAAACCTAAAAGAAAAAGAAAATCTACATTAACTGAAATGAAAAGATGTCCATAATGAGCCAAATATGATATTTAAAGGAAAAAAATATACATATGCATCCATATATTTATGGAAAAATGTATAATAAGCCGTTAAAAATAGTTATCAAGATTACAGGATAATTTCCAAATTCACATAATAGATTTCTTAGAAATGTCTTTATAATGCACATGAATTATTTACTTAATAATAAAAAAGGAAATATATAAAATAAATTGAGTAAATTGAGGAATAGCTACACGTGGTATAATTGTACCTATGTAAAATGTATACATGTATGTTTATATATGAATAAAAATGCTAAGAGGATGCACGGCTAATTCTTAATAGTGCTTCTCTATTGCTATTAGGTGGTGGAGTTATGGTAGAAATTCCACTTTCTTTATACCATTTGAATGTTTTACAACCATTATGCATTACAGAATAATCTGTACATAGCGATCCTAGCTACTACATGAATTCAGTCATTTTTATTATATAGTACTGTTCTCTAGGCAATGGTAACTCTTTCCCCCTCTCAATTTATCCTCATTAGAGAAATATGATGCTCTAATATTCTAAGGACTCAAATAGCCCTCTAAAATAATACAATTACTAACTAAAATGTATTACCACTTCTAAGGAATATTAAAACAGTGTTCGTTATTTTGAAATTTGCTTCAGAGCATATAATTTGTCCTTTAACAGTTAATATTTTTAAACTTTTTATTATTTTGGTCGTAAAAGTGATTCAAAGAGAATGATTAAAATAATGTGCTTCAGTAAATAATCAAGAAGACATTAGATGAATGGATAGGATGCATTTTAATGGGAGCCATTTCTGATAGCTAAAATCCTGGTTCTCACATTTAAAATAAACTTCAGAAAACACTACCCTAACAGTTTTCTTTTCCTTAATTCTATTTACTTTGATTTCATATTTACTCTTAAAACTAAAATATTTGACTTAGATTGGAAAAAACTTAAAAGGATGACTGAATAGGCAATATCATAAATACTTTACTTGATTCAATTTTTGGAAAACAGTTATGGAATATCAAACTTGTACATACAGGTGAAACTAAACACGTGCATCTCACTTTCAGAGCAAGTAAAAAATAATCAGCTCTTTTTTTCTTTTTAACTTTGGTGTTCTGTGAACCTTTCTGACTGTAGTGTATGTAGCCCACTGTCTCTACCTAGGACTATCTCTCAGTGGAAGAAAATGACTATCAAAAATAAATACTATTTTATACCTGTGAAAAATAGAAGGGATATTTTTTATTTACCAGAAAGAAAAATACATTTCATTCATGATGTCTTTATTTAAACTTGGTCACACTTGAACACATATCACAGTACTAATTAATAAAACCAGGTTAAAGCTTAGTTGATTAACTGAAGAAAGAAATATATATCATATAATTCCTTGTTGTGTAATTAAATAGGCATTTCCATACAAATAACATGACGAGTACCCTTTAGGTAAAGTTTAATTATCTGAAAAATAACTGCAATTACTGTCGCTAGATTTTTTTAAGTGAAAGAAATTTATGGGAAATAATAAGACTACCATCATTAAACATGATGAAGCCATCAGAAAACGTTTTGAAAATGATACCTAAGAATTAATCAGCTAAATCTATGGGAACCTGGCATACATACACTATGCTATTTATGATAAGTGTGTTTTTTGTTTGTTTTTAGTGTTTTTCTGTTTTTTTCTTTTTTTTTTGTAAACCAAGGGTAGGAAAATAAGTTGAAATACATTACAGCCTTTGATGGCTTATTAAAACTGTTGTTTTTCATAGAAACTCACATGATAAAAGGATCAGATGTCATTTTCCTTAATTAAATCAATTAAATCATAAGACAAGCCCATTACTTTTGGTTGGGAAAAATCAAGTAACTTTCAAAATAAATGAACACGTACTATTATTCCTATGCTTTAGTTGACTGTCATTTTGTTGCAGACTAGGACCATGTCTTTCACTAATGTCTCCCAGCACTATATTCATCATGTGTTGAAATAGTCTCTAAAATCAAGACTCTGAACATTGTTTATAAATTTTTTCTCCTCAAGCATATCTAATAGCAAAGAAATAAATACACATCCCTTAGGAGTCTGGGAAACTAGGCCAACATAGCTCACAACAAATTCATTGTTTTCTTGAATCTTTGATGTCCTCTTAAACATGAACATGGATTTTTGCATTCTTTTCCATAATATGTCTTTGTTTAGATAAAATTGATGAAGATTTCTTTCAACTGAAATTTTTGAGTAAAATTGATGCTATAGAAAGATGCATCATATCTATATTTTGACTTTGAATAACTTTGTAGCAAAATTAAGTTTGAGAAACACAGGGCTAACAGAATATCAGGGCCTGTATTGGATGGAATACTGTGTAATTTCTCTTTCTTAGAAGTTTTGGAAGAAGAAATTTATGTAGCAGTTAATTTGAGTCTGGAAAAATCATCCCCTACTTAACACTATCAGTGTGAAAAGCTTACATTGAGGCAACCTATTCATTTTTTGGTCATTTTGAAATTGTCATAAACTATTTATTGTTATTTTTAACCAACCTGAATCCTTGTATTTTTGACTTACTGATCTTAGTTCCATTATCAGGATAGTCATATGTTAATACTCCTAAAAGCATGACCCCAGAATTAGACTACACAGGAGTGTTCCTCTTAAAGATGAAAACAAATTTTAATATATGTGAAATATGAAGGTGCTATTTGCCCTTCTGTAATGTGTGTGAAGGGGTTTGGGGGCGAGAAAGGGAGAGAGAATTACTTGGATCTACTTTTAAGGTGACTAGAATGAATGCGCAACCAAGCTAAAAATACGTAAAGTCTCTAGTATGGCAATGATATAAAATATTCAATGTCAAAATGAACACTGTTAAACTGTTAAAAACAAATAAGCACAAAATCATCCATCTGCCTGGGGATACATATTTGTAGCTGATTTACCTTGATGGACTCAAATGTTTGTACTTAATCAAACATTCTATAGGAACTGCACAGATATTCTGTCATTGTTGGAATTGGTACCTGGCAATCTCTCCCATTACATATTTTCTAGTCAAGGTTGGCTCATTTGAGCAATCATGTACAGAGCATACAAAAGAAATATAAGAAAAATGTCCAAATAACAGTAACAGCAACAAATAACAAACTGTCGTTTATTTAGTACTTAATAAGTGTCAGATACAGTGCTAGGGGTTTTAGATAAATTACTTATTTAACCATCACAACAACCACAGACTGAGTATTTTTCTCTCAATGGAACAGATGTGAAATTGAAAGGCAGAGAAATCACCAAGCTTACCTAAGGTCATATATCACATAGCTAGTTGATACACGGTGAAACCAGGGTTGAAATTAAACTTGGCTTCTAAAATTCTTTACCCCAGTAATTAAACTCCCTAAATATTACTAATGGTTCCATTGATTGAAGAGATTAAAGCTACCCCTTATTATCTCCCTTATTCTTTTTCAGATTTTCCAAGTTTTCTTCATTAAGTCTGTATTATCTATATAACTATCAAAATTATTTAAAATATTGTATTACTTACTGAATATAACACGACTCTCTTCTAAAAGAAACCAAAAAAAGTGTTGTTTTTGATCTATGTCAGTTTTTCACTAAAAATTTTCCCTGAAACACCAGTCATTCAAATGCTCCACAGCAAAGAGTTTTTCATTGTTCATTAAAGGGTCTGAAAAGCACTTCAGTAAAACTGATTAACTGGTGAACCCAGCATTTCCCAATTGCCATTTTTTTCATTAGGTAGTTATTAACATCTTGCAAAACACACTTTTGGAAATGCTGAGTGATATACTATATTTATACATAATAATCTGCCAAGATTACATTCATTTTAGCAGCTTAGTATAATTGAAAATATTTCTTTTATGTGAACTTCTCTCCAGTCAATTAACTGTGTGATTGATTAAATCTAAATTCATAACACTGGACTACCCTGCATTTTCCAGTTACTCAAGATGATTTTTAATTTCAACTGGAATCTAACATGTTATATTTCTCCCTCAGCTTTGGGTCACTTGAATATTTGAAAAGAAAGACTTCTAAATCTGCATTAATGTTTTTGTTTACTATGTTGGATCAGAAAGGATTAAGGAAGAGTCTCAAGTTATTCTGCTAGAGACTATTTTCCAAGTTAACACTGGTTGATTATTTGATAACTTTGATATGAGGTTATTCGACTGCTAATCCACCTAACACTTTTTATCATTCAGGCCACATTTTTTTTCTTTCAACTACAAGTATGCCACAAGAGATTTTGTCACTTGGTTTACTGAAATCAAACTTTGTCACTTGGTTTACTGAAATCAAACTTGATCTTCACATACAGTTTGTTGTGGTCTTTTAGTTGAATACCAAAAATATTTGCCCAAAATATTTGAGTTAGAAATTTTCAGTGGGAGTACAGCCCAAGGACTCTTATCTTTAAGTCTGCCAAGAACAAACCAGATTGAAACTGAATATATTAAATTTTACAGAAAAATAAAACAACTCTAAAACAAGAAAGTTGATAACTAAAACTTTCTGCTATGCTTTATGTTTTTAGAATTGGTGGCCCGTTATTCAAAATGCCCTCTCACATAGATATTTAAATTTTCACAATAAGAATTACAGTTTTTGCTCACCTGAACCTATTCCTGGAAAGTATCATTGAAAATAAAGTTCAAAGTATTAATTTTTTAATTCTTTAATTTAAATTTGATATATATAAAAGAGCACATATCATAACTGTATAGTTTGAATTATTTTCACAAACTTGATATAACTCATACCAAGAGAAACAGAACCCCAATACCCAGAGGCCTTTTGCAGGCTCCCTTCCACTTACTATCCATCTAAGAATAACCACTATCCTAACTTTTAACATCATAGATTAATTCTCTCTTCTGGAATAGAGCACAGGTCCAGGTTCATTAGATAAATTATATTTCACAGAATCATTCTAAATGTTCAAGTTGAAGAAACTCAATGCTTTTCTTTAAAGTTTCTTGAACTTTCTGGTTGTACAATCTTGGCCATATTGTTTAACCTCTCCAAACCTCAGCTTCTTCAACTTTACAATGGGAATAATAATATTAAGTATCTCACAGACTTGTGAATAGTAGATATTTTATACACATATATATGTATTTACATCTATCTATACAAATATTATATAGTAAATTTGCATGAATAGATAGATTTTGTAAAGTGTAGCAGCTAGCACACAGTAAACAATCAAATTGTAGTTATTGTTGGAGTGCTTAGAATACTCTAATATATATTTTAAATTATTATTATTGTTAATTAAAACTATTGTTAATTAAGTCTACTTTGTTTTTTGGGTTGTTTTTGTTTTTGCTCACCACCAAAAATATGTTCTCCATTTGTTATCATACAGTTGATTCCCTTTACCCATTTAGAACCCCCCTCCACCTCTTCCCCTCTGGTAACCATTACTTTGTTCTCTGTATCTATATGTTTGCTTTTGTTTGCTCATTTATTTTGTTTTTGTTTGTTTATCAACTTTTTATTTTTTACATATGATTGAAATCATACAATATGTTTTTTACCATATGACATTTCATTTAGCATAATAACCTCAACATCTGTCTATCCATGTTTTAGCAAATGGCAGGATTTCAACTTTTTAATGACTGTATAATATTCTGTTTTATATATATACAACATCTTCTTTATTCATTCATCTGTTGATGGACATTTAGGTGGACATTTCCCATAGCTTAGTTATTGTAAATAATGCCATGATAAACATGAGGGTGCATATATATTTTCAGATTAATGTTTTCATATTCTTTGGATAAATACCCAGAAGTGGGATAACTGGATCATATGGTAGTTCTAGTCTTAATTTGTGGACGAATCTCCATATAATCTTCCCATAGTGGCTGCACTAATTTCTGCTAGTAGAGTTTCTGCTGAGAAATCTGCTGATAACCTAATAGGGATTCCTTTGTATGTTACCATCCTTTTTTCCCTGGTTGCCTTTAAAATTCTTTCTCTGTTATTGACTTCTGACAATTTTACTTTTATATGTCTTAGAGAAGGTCTTTTTGCATTGAGACAATCAGGTGTTCTCTTAGTTTCATGGACTTGCATATCTAGTTCTTTGTCAAATTTGAGAAGTGCTCAACTCATTTCTTTAAATAATCTCTCTTCTCCCTTCTCCTTCTGTTCTTCTACCAGGATACCCATTATCCTAATGTTGCCCTTTCTGAAAGAATCAGGTAGCTCTTGAATAATTTCATCTTTTTTTTTATCATTTCTCTTCCTTCTCCTTATATCATTTCTAAAGTTCTATCTTTGAGCTCACTAATTCTCTTCTATATGGTCTGCTCTATTTCCAATGCATTCTAATGCATTTTTATCTCATTTATTGAATTCCTGAGCTCCACAATTTGTTTGGTTCTTTTTTAGAGTTTCAATCTCTTTGATAAAAATATTCCTTATGTTCATTAATTTTATTCCTGGGCTCATTAAATTGCTTTTCTGTGTTTTCTTGTATCTCATTGAGTTACTTCACGACACCTACTTTGAATTCTTTATCAGTTAAATCACACTATTTTGTGACTTGTTTTGTTTCTGGAGAATTATGATTTTCTTTTTGTTGTATAGTGTTATTGTGGTTCTTCATGGTACTTGATGAATTGTTCCCCAGCTGGTGCATTTGAAGTTAATGACGTTAGAAGTTAGAGTCTTTTTTCTGTTTTCTGGTAGGTGGCGCTGTAACACAAGTTTTTGGATTCTCTTGACTCAGCTGCCTCTTATATTTGAGAGTTGGCACTTCCCAGCCTCCCCCTTCTCTGTAAGAGGTATGGCTGCATGCCTTGTCTCTTTTTGTACCTCTGGGGTCATCGCTGTCTTGCTTCTGCCAGAATGGATGTCATCATTGGGTTCTTCTCTTGTGTCCAGGATCTCCTGAGACACAATTTCTGCCATGGGGGTAGGGGGTAGTGATGTGGGGAGCTGGTGTCATGCAGGTGCCTCTACTGTGTCTGGTGTTGTAAGGTTCATGGGCTCTGCCACTTTGGATGAGGAGGTGAGGTCTGAGGTCTTAAGTGCTTCAGTGGCTGGAGTAATTGAATCCCAGGCCCCACTGCTGCTGCTGCCCAGTTAGTTACCTGTGGCTGCAGAGGCTGGTATGTTTGTGAGACCAGAGTCATGTACATGGCTCCCCTTGCTGCTACTGGGGTCTCAAAAGCTGTGGGCTCAGCTGCTACAGTCTTAGAGTCAGGATTACTAAAGGTAATCCTTTAGGGTGAGATGAAAGGCCTCTAGATAGTAATTCAAACCCACACAAAAGAATAAGAAGCACCAGTACAGGTAAGTACATTGTTACCTCCTGGCACATATAAAAACATTATAAATATATTTCTTTTTGTAAATCTTTTTTTCTAAAATCTGCTTTAAAATACAAATACATAAAACAATAAATTAAAATCTTTGTTGATGATGTATAAAAATGTAATTTGTATTACAATAATCTCATATATTTTAGCAAAGTTTTTATGCTATTTAAATTAAATTGATAACAATCCAAACTTGATTTTTTTAAGTTAAAACATCAGTTGTAACCATAAAACAACACTGGGAATGTAATTCCACAAAATATGGTAAAAGAGACAATAAAGAACTTAAAATGGTTTGCTATGTAATATAAATTTAACACAAAAAAATCAATAATGGAGAAACAAAGAAGCAGAAAGGAATAGAACATATAGAAAACAAATAGAAAATGGAAGAAACTAATCTTACCTTATCAGTAATTACATTAAATGCAAATGGCCGAAATACTGCAAGCACAAGGCAGAGACTAGAAGACTGGATACAAAAATAGTCATGATTCAACTATCTGCTGTGTAAAAGAGACACACTTTAGATCCAAAGACACAAGTAGATTAAAAATAAAAGGATAGAAAAATAAAAGAAATAAGATGAAAACTCTAACCTGAGAAAGCTAGAGTGGCAATACTAATAAAGACAAACTAGATAATAAGATAAGAATTGGTACTAGAAACAAAAAGGATTTTATGATGATAAAAAAGTAAATCCACTGAGAAAACATAACAATTACAAACTTATATGCACTTATCACAGCTCCAAAATACATAAAAAAACTTGACAGATTTAAATGGAACAACAGATAATTCAACAATTATAGTTGGTGATTTCAACATCCCATTTAAATAGTGGCTAAAACAAGTAGGCAGGATGTCAACAAAGAAACAGAAGACTTGAACAACATTACAAACTAACTAGACCTAACAAACATCTGTAGAACATTCCACCCAACAATAGCAGAACACATGTTTTTCTTAAGGGCACATAGAACAATTTTCTGGATAGACCATATTTTAGGTAGCAAAATAAACCTAAACAAAATAAACCTAAATTTAAAAACGATAAGGTTATACAAATTGTATTCTCTGATCACATGGAATGACATCAGAAAGCATTAATAGAAGGAAATTTGGAAATTCACAAATATGTGGAAATTAAAAAGCACGTTCTTAGATAACTAGTGTATTAAAGAAGAAATCACAAGAGAAATGGAAAACACTATGGGAAGGATGAAAATGAAAACACTATATATCAAAACTTAAGTTATACAGCAAAAGCACTGCTTAGAAGGAAACTTGTAACTATAAACATCAATGTTAAGAAAGATGAAAGATGTCAATTCAATAACTTCAGTGTCCATGTTAAGAAACTAACAACAAAAGAGTAAACAAAAGCCAAGCAAGAGGAAGGAAGGAATAAAAACTTGAAATTAATAAAATAGGAAACAGAAAATAGAGATTTATCAATGAAGGCAAAAGTTGGTTCTTTGAAGAAAGCAACAAAATTGATAAACCTTTGGCTACAATGAATAAGAAAGAAAGAGGGTAATTTTAAATTACTTAAATCAAGTATGAAAGAGAGGACACCAACATAGACCTAAAAGAAATACAAGTGATTATAAGGCAATGTTATAAGTCAACTGAATGTCAAATAATTAGATAATTGAGATGAAATGGACATCTTCCTAAAAAGACACAAAATACTGAGACTGACATAAGAAGAAATAGAAAATCTGAATAGATATATAACAAGTAAGGAGAAGTAAGAAGTAAGTAAAATAAAAAAAGCAAACAGAAATAGAAAAACTTATAGCAAAAATCCTCAGCCTAATGGGTTCCCTGGTAATTTCTGCCAAACATTTGAAATAACATTTGAGTAATCCCTCATAAATTTTCCAAAAATTAGGAGCATACACTTCTTAACTCATTCTGTGGGGCCAGTGTTAATCTTGATACCAAAACTGGACATAGACATCACATGAAAAGAAAACTAGAGACCAATATCACCTTATGAATATAGATGCAAAAATCCTCAACAAAATATTAGCAAGCTGAATCCAGTAACATATAAATAGTATTATATATCATGATCATTTGGGATTTATCATAGGAGAATGCAAGGTTAGCTCCACATGAAAAAATCTGTCAATGTAAACATCATATTAATAGAATAAAGGAAAAACATCACAAGATCATCTCAATAGATGTAGAAAGAGCACTTGACCCAATCTAATATCCTTTTATTATAAAAAACAATCAAGCTAAGAATAGGAGTAAATTTCCTCAATGTGATAAAGGTCATCTAAGAAAAACCCATAGTTACCATCATACTTAATTGTGGAAGACTGAATGTTTTTCTCCTAAGATCAGGATCAAAATAAAGGTGTCCACTCTCACTGCTTTATTTTCAAAACTGCTTGAGGCACCAACCGGAGCAATAAGCAACAAAAAGTTATAAAAGGGGTCATTGGGTACAATGAGATTGGCATAGGGAAGTCAGGGTGACAGCATATTGGATCTTGGAGGTCATATTAAGAACATTTGGATTTATTCTAAGAACAATGAGAATAGAAAAGAAAGTAATGACTTTTGATAGGTAAGACTTTTTTTGCACTTTACTATTCAAAAATATTATGCATTCTTTGTAATTGTAGCTAACCACATGTTTAAATTCTAAAATGTTGAAATAATTTAAATTTTAAAGTGACATTTTTGATTATGTATCCATCATAATATAGGTTTAAAATCTGATTTGAATCAAAAACATTCAAAATAGATTTCTTTTTTGTCACTCCTAACAACATATTGAAACATGAAAGAAAAGTCCCTGGGAAATTCTCACCTCCTAATTTATTTTAAATTGAAATGCAATGCATAGTCAAAGAATATCTGTTGTAATTATTTTTTCATCCTGTGCCCAGAATTCTCCATTGAATACTATGCTGTGAAGGTTAATACGAGCAGGCTTAGCATTGTCCTGGGCTGTTTTACTGAAATAAGAAATATACCTGCCTGGCACTGATCCCTGGTCCAGGCACGCATTTTTTTTTGTCACTGTGGGTCCAAGTAGTTTCAGGGAGTTTTGTCTCTGCTTTTCAGCTTTTATTGTTAACACTGAGATTAATGACTTGCACCGGTCTCAGTGAGGACCCCTGGGCCTCTGATACTGGGGTTGATTACACAGCAAAAGTGGGTTTTAAAAGGGAGCACGGTGGAAACCTGTGTCCAGCCTTTCCAGACCTAAAGCTGTGAGACAGTCTTTGATTGCAATTCATGTATTAACTTTAATGTGGTTTCTATGATGTATTATATTTCTGCAATAAACCATATACTTGTAACCACTGTTATTTGGGGTCTTGCTAAAATTCTTTAGCAATGGAACCCTATCTAACTGTCACTTTTGGTGCAGATACCTATTTTCTTTAGCCTGATTTCATACTCTTCACTGCAATTAACAGACCCCTTCCAAAATGGCTCATCTATCTCTCCAAATGTGTATGTGCCCCTCCTGCTGGCCCTTCACCCAATATAATTTTATTTTCTCCTTTGTATTTTCATAGAAAGTGATTCATATTGTCATTGTAATACTATTGGATGGAAGCAGGACTATCTGTTAATATTTTTGTATCCACCCATCCTTAATACACTGTCTGAAGCACAGTAAGTGTGCAATAAAGTACGGATGCATGCATGCATGCATGAAAGATTGTCAGGTTTGGCCACACTGCTCTTGAAATAACATTTCTCTAACAACAAATAGCACAAAGTGACAAATAAAAACAATGTGTTTGTAGATCTATATGAAAGCATAAAATCAAATAATATTCCTGACCTATCTACTTGACCTTGCTAGTGTTCATAACACCTTCCATTACCAGCTAATTCTATCCCATTGTTCATTTATTACCATAACTTAACTTGGTCATCACATACAGCAGAAGGCTTCATTGAGCTGCAGTAAAAGTATGGCTCTAAATGTGCCAGGGATAGTTAAATGAATTTATAATGTGATATTGGCTAGGGGCTCAGCTTAAAAAATACTGAATGGACAGTTAGCTGATCTGAAAGCAGAGTACAATGGAAATTTTAAACAATTCACTGATAATCACCCAGGAGGGATTTGGAAAGTATGCTTTTATAGATAACATTCACAAAAAAATATTTAAAATTAATGCTTGAAAACCTTCAGCCAAATTTGTTTTAATCCCTGTAATATGCAGAGCATTACAGTTTTCTTTTTTTTAACAGTTAGGCTTTGCATCAGGTTTTTATGTTCATGTAAAATACTAAAATGGAATGGAAATTTATACAGTCACTTTTATAAGAATAACTTCAAGACATTAACCTGGCCAAGAAATGACTACATTGAGCCAATGAATATACTCTTGAAGTTATGATTTGATACAATCATTGACCAAGAAGCCATGCTCCATTAAAAAATGTCTTTTCTTCCCATCCCCCAGCAATCTGATTTTTAAACTAATGGAGATATGAACAGTGAAAGAGTTTTAACCCTCTGCAAAACAACAGCAACAACAACCAAAATGTTTGCAAACTACTGTGTGGAGTTATGACAACAGAGGAGTTTAAAATTAAAAGCGCTGTTGCAGAACACATAATAGGCAACTGTGCCAATAAAACTGCACAAGTTCTATCCATAAATCAAGGACTTGCTGATAAAATATTACTTTTTAATCTCTTGAGTTACCTCAGGTGTTTTTATTGCATTAACATGACATTTTGAAAACTACAGTTTTACTAAGTACTGTTCTTGTGGTTTTCACAATGTGTTCCACAGAAATATGTATATATTTTTTGTCTCTGAATCCCTGAAATACAGAGGTTTAATTTCAATTTTATCTTCACTAATTTAACAATGTTATTACTCAATTCATAGGGTAATAACGTGTGTGGGTTTTTTTTTTTTTGGCATGGTGTGAGTTCTTGCTCTTTGAAGTCACAGGAAATAACATATCAAGCCACTGAATATTCATTCTCTAATATGTGCATCATAGGTGTACTGTCCAGTATTTGAATACAAATGTAGTTAGCCATGGTTATTTTACTTCTGTTATGTAAACAGCCAACCTAAACATCTAGGTACTGTTTATAACAGCATACTTCACCTCTACCATTTAAAATTTCCCAATCTCCCACTCAGGTGCTGGGTTGGCTCCCTGCACTCCTGCTGCTCCTAATGCAGCCTTCTATCACAGTCTATAACGTACTGAATTCAAATGATCTCTTCATTCATCTGCCTCCCATGCTGGGGAAACTTCCACAGGGAGAAGAACAAGCCTTATCTGTTTTATTGTTAAAGTCCCATCACTTAGAGAAAGCCTCACAGATGATAGCTGCTTTCTAAATGCTTGAATGGAGTTGGTCATTAAATTCTTTATTTGCAAAACCTTACACATTTATTCTGAGTTCATCTTAAATACATTTGTAAGAGCTATGCCTACAATAATCAATGTTTTCTTTGTAGAACAGGGTAGAAAATTAAATATGAAAGAGATAACATAAACTTCATGTTACAATTACAAAGTTAGAGGATTTTTGCCGACAGTGTAAGGAAATTGCTTTTATTTCAATTACCCTGGACTTATTTCTCCAATTAATAGTAGATTACAGTAATTCTTTCATTATATGATAACTTTTTGAGAGGGAGTATAAATAAATTTAAGAAAACAAATTCAATGTGTCAATAGCTCTATTTATATGTTCACTATATGACTGTTCAAGTAGAGAATCAATATCTTTCATTATAGTCTTAAGCAGCTGAAGCACACCTTTACTTCTTTGCAATAACCAAAAAGTTTTATTTTAAGTACTGACTGAATGTGCGTAAAATTCTGAATTGGTTATTACAAGTACACATTTCAGAGAGAACTGGAGGAGGGAGTCTCATGGTGTGGTAAGCAGAATAGTACCCCCCTCACCCCAAATATGTCCATGTCTTAACCCCCAGCCTGTGAATGCTTTATGTTACCTGGCAAGTGAAATTCTGAAGATGGAATCTGGGTCAAGAACTTTAAATATAGGGAAATTCTCCTGGATTGTACAGGTGAGTCCAATGTTATCACACTGGCCCTTAAAAGTGGAAAAAGGGAGGCCGAGGAATCAATCAGAGAGATGTAGTGGAAGGATGGCAGGAGAGATTCAAAGTGTGAGAGGGACTCAGCCTCCTACTGCTGACCTTGAAGGTGGGGGAAGGAAGCCACAAACCAAGGAATAGCAGTCATCTCTTGAAGGAGACATGGCTCTCAGCTGACAGGCAGCCAAGAAATAGGATCCTCACAGGAAGCAGGAGCTTCAGTCTTTTGACCACAATAAACTGAATTTCCCAGTAATATGGATAACATTGGAAGAACATTCACCTGAGAGCATCCAGAAAGGAACACAGCCTTACTAAGAGCTTGATTCTATCCCACGGGGACACATGTCAGACTACAGAAGCATAAGAAAGTAAATTTGTGTTAGCATTACCACTCAATTTGTGGTCACCTGTTTAGGAGCAATGGGAAGCGAATACAGATGGCCTATGTTGAAGGAAGAATAATACTAGCTACTACTTACTGAGCTCTTACTATGAGCTGGGAGCAATATACATATTATCTCACTTAATAGTAATAATAATATCTTCATTTGCTGAAATGAAGAAATCAAAAAACACAGAGTCTAAATAATTGTCCAAGCTCAGCCAGCTAGTAAATGGCAGATCCTAGATTACCCAGAGTCTACCACTGCGCCATCTTTGAACCAGTCTGCTACTCTGCTTCTTCACAAGACTACAGGAACTCTATACGGAAACTATGTTGAGTTAATGTTAAAAATGTTAACATTATAAAAACAGTCATTTATTGAAACTATAATCTATAATTATCTCTATGTATATGCTCCAAGGATCTACTATGTTGCTCTCCAGTGAGGAGTTTTATGGAAATGAGCTTAGAAATAATATTGGACATACAAGTTTTTGTTAAAGGTAGAAAATTTATTATTTTTCAGGACATAAGACCCTAACATGTATTGAGTACTTACTACGAGCAAGGTGCTATATTTCATGCTACATGTATCATCTCCTCTCCTCCTGACACCTCTGGAATGTCACCTTTATTATATATATATCTCCATTTTACAGATTAAGAATTGGAGTTTCAGAAAAATTCTTTTTAAAACATCAAATCTCCCATGGCTGATGTGTGGCAGAAGAGGGCCTAGTATCCAGGAGTGTGACACTTCAAGTATACTACGTCCTCAAGGGTGAGTCAGTGTGAAACACCACCTCATAGAAGTTTATCTGATCTGTAGAATGGGATAATAATGCAATGTTTGCCTAGTGTGGCTTCAGAGATGATGAATGAGATAGTACATCATATATAACGTCTTTGACATAGTAATGATGATGTATGGTTCTCAGCCCAGAGGCCCCAGTGCACCAGGCCTTCCACTCCTGCGCTGGTGACCGCTGTGGCATCTCAGGCTATCCCTAGACAGGCTGTGATCCCAAGAAATTGAAGAGCATGAAGATGAAGGTGGAAGGTAAAAGTGTGGCCAAGATCCAATTCATCATCAACACACAATCCCCACTGGGCCCCCACCATTGTTAATTCCCTTAGGTGTGTTTGTACACCTTTATGTAGCTCCTTTTGGCACTATTTCTACCTACTTATTGTCATTTCTAGTATTTATCGTCTTGGCTTTGAGTGTCATTTCTACTCATTCATAACCAATAAGCTGTATTCCCCACCACTGGCTCCTGACAGAACTCCAAATCAAATGGTAGTTCCCTTCCCTGCCCCAACATCATTATTTTATGAAAAATAGGGAAATAGATCATTTTATCCTGTACAATTCAGTCGTAGGGTAACTAGCAATGCACTCTCCATGCAAATCATTTATTTTTAAAAAGATCTTTCTCAGGTCATTGGATGAACTGCATATCTAACTTATTTAAAACACTGAATATTATAGTAACCATATGTGTTTCAAAGGCACTCTGAAAAGCTTTACTTGAAGTTGTTAAGAAGTCTCAAAGTCATTAACACATACTCAGCTTAAAAGATTCTTAAAAGCATCTGCTTGACAAAGTAGAAAGTTTTAAATGAGAGGTTCCCCTGATGATGAATATCTTTGCTAGATTTGTTTGAAGAAATGCTTTAGGAATTTCCTCAGGAAAAATTAAACAACAATTATCTTGTTTGTAACCTTGCTTACCCCAAAGTTTAGAAAACTAAAAGCTTTACTTATCTCACATGTGAAGTTTTCTGAAGTAAGCTATATACCATGATTCTTTACTTCTTGGTCTTCTGCTGGCAAAAGTGGAATTCTCTCAGTACGTACAACACTTTTCCTCGTGGCAGTAACTCTCATTTAGTGCAAAGTGAAAGAAGAGACTTCAACAGTACTGCTCAGTTACTGAGAAGTTGGCCTACGTTTGCCAGGTTGGATGTAAAAATAAAATGAAACAAACAAAAACCACAATAGTTTCCTTTGTAGCTAGAATTATAAGACAGAGTCTTAGTTCTGTTTCCCAGTATAGATCAAGGCATAACATGAAGCAACATCCAGATCTGAATGGTACGTGTCAATTAGTGTATGACACTAGCTATGATATTATACATATTAATATTACATATTTCCTGTCATTCTTTTTTCATGTTCTATATTAATATTCCAACATACGTTGATTTTACTTACACTAATACTCTATTAAGCCAACATACTCATCTGAAGTGAGAACATTAGCTATGTTAGCCTAATCTCAAGTAACTTGGTTACATATCCACATTTCCTATCCACCCCTCAAGACCATTGAATTACCTTGGTATTGTGCAAAAATAGTTCAGATTTTAGGTCTATAATTAGATATGAGTTACTTATTTCATTTCACCTAACGAGTTAGGCTAATTTTCTCTAACTGCTGTAGAAGAAAGCTTATAGAAAGTATTTCACTTAGATATTGGGAAACTATTTCTCACTAAGTTTGTTGTATGAGTTCATTATTTTAGTCATGAATTAAGGTAAGTAACTGATACATTGGTTTTGAAATGCAAACAGTTCAAACTGCAATTGTCCTAAGCAGCCATTTCATATAATTTATGGGAAAAATAAGATATAAATAATAACTTTTATTTGTTTCTGAAAACTCACTATCATTTAATTTTTGTAATAATAATTATATTTTGTAATAATTATATAATATTTTTGTGATAAAATAAAATTATTATTATAATAATAAATATAATAAAAATAAAATTATGGTATAATTTAATAGGTTGATTTTATATTTTTCCCATTTTGATATATAATTGACAAATGAAAATTATTTATATTCAGGGTATACAACATGATGATTTAATATACATATACATTGTGAAATAATGACCACAATTAAGCTAATTAACATATCCATCATCTCACCTAGTTACCCTTTTTTCTTTTTTTGTGGAGAGAACACTTAAGATCTATGCTCTTAGCAAATTTCAATGATGAAATATAGTATAATTAACTATAGTCATCATGCTGTATTAGATCTCCAGAATTCATCATCTCATAATTGAAAGTTTGTACCCTTTGACTAACATCGCTCCATTTCCCCCAACCTTCAGCCAGTGGCAACCACCATTGTACTCTCTGCTTCTATGAGTTTAACCTTTCTAGATTTCACATATTAGTAAGATCATAAGACTATTTATCTTTCTCTGAAGATTTCCTTACTTTTTATGGCTGAATATATATATATATATCTCTCTCACATTTTCTTTATCCATTCATCTGTCAGCAGACACTTGGGTTGTTACCATATCTTGGCTATTGTGAATAATGCTGCAATAAATGTGAGGGTGCAGATCTCTCTTGAGATACTGATTGCATTTCCTTCAGATAAGTGCCCAGAAGTGGTATTGCTGGCTTATATAGTAGTTCTATTTTTAAATTTTTGAGAAACTTCCATACTGTTTTCCATAGTGGCTGCACCATTTTACATTCCTACCAACAGTGCACAAGGGTTCCCTTTTCTCCATATCCTTGACAACACTTATTTTATCTTGTCTTTTTAATAACAGCCATCCTAACAAGTGTGAGGTGATATCTCATTGTGGTCTTGATTTGCATTTCCCTGTTGATTCTGGAATAAGGAATGCATACAGCTCAATAGTGAAACACCCTAAATATCCTGATTAAAAAATAGGCAAAAAACTTGCATAGACATTTTTTCAAAGAAGAAATACAAATGACCAACAAGTTTATGAAAAAGTGATCAACATCACTAATATTAAATGTAATAATGTTAAGCTTAGTATGCCTATTGATTCAGTTTTTTAAAAAATATAATTTATATATATATAAAATTATTTGAATGTATCTTCTTCAGAATAATCTATGTCCTTCAAGAAAAACAATAGTTACACAAAATCAAAGATATATAGAATTAATCAAACCTCATATTTGATTTCTCTTTCATTAACTTGGTTGGCATTATAAAGTGATGACATGACAAATACCTGAATAATTAATTATTAAAAATGAGTTATATATTACTGCAAAGAGTTGGGCAGGTAGTTTAGTTCTGGGATAAGCAGGACCTTTTAATGAGCTAGATCAGTATTTCTTAAAGCTTGCTGCCTGGATCACTGATTTCATGGGATGCTAATAGGTATTACATGGGAAAAAAATAGTTATACAGGGTTATCTTCTGTTTTAAACAGATTTCCTTCCTGCAAGATTGTTCAAAGCTTTTAGTATGATAATGTTCATTGGGAATGTCTAAGAATGTGGTATGTCACATTTCTCAAACTTATTTGGCTATAGGACTTTTTGTTTCACAGAGTATTTCTAAAACATAGGTGATCCATGAATTACCCATTGTGAAATATTGGTTTATGCATAGTTGAACTAGATGCCAGAAGTGGAAAGGGAAAGGCAGAAGAGAGTACAAAAACAGAACTGTAAAGAAGCAACCAACAAGCATCCTAGGAATAACTTGGTACCTAGCATAGCGCTTGACATATAGAATACATGTTTGTAAATATTCGTAAAGTGAATGGAAGGGTGAAGACATGACTTAATTAATCCTGTAATCATTCTTCTTTTGTGATTAGAGCATTACATTTAAGAAATCAAAGTCCAGTATTATAATGAAAAAAAAATTGGTTTTGCAGCTAGACATACCAAGCTTAAGTCTACAATTAATGCCTCAGGCAAATTGTTTCATGAACTCAATTAATCATCCTGAGCCTTAGTTTATCTGTGCATTATAATTAATACTATCTAATTTGCAACTTTTCACCAGAATTAAAATTACTATTATACTTTAAAGTTGCTTGGTACAGAGTAGGAATTCAGCAAACAAATTTTGCTTTCCTTCCCTCCCAAAGGAATTGAACTTGGGTTCCAAATTATCTTAGAGGAAATCTTAACATGAATGGGAGCCAGACTGACTCTGAATCCAAGCCCCACTCATGTACTTGCCAGCTGTGTAGCCCTGTGTAGTCCTTAATTTCTCTAAGCCTTGCTTCTTTTTACATGAAATGAGACTAAAAATACCAAGCTTGAGGGATTATTCCAATGATGAAAATATCAGTGCTTTGCAAACAGCTTGCACAAAGTAGGCCCTGATAATTAACAGGCATTATTCGTAATTTCTGAGAGACTGCAGTAGAAACCCTACTTGGTAAGCAGCCAACCCATTGTAAAAATCTTTGAGGACTGTGGTAGCTCATGATTTGTTGACAACAGGTTTTCAACACACAGAGTCTATTCAAAGGAAAAAAACGGAAATAAAAAGATTATGACCAGGTAAGCAAAGAGGTAACAAAGTGTTTTGTAGACCTTGCAGGAAATTCACTACCATGCAGAACGTAGTCAAGTTAGAACCCCGCTTTTTTTTTTTTATGAACCCAAATAACAATATTAACTTGAGAAAATACAGTAATCATAATTAGATTATCCGGGACCAGAAATGAGGACAGTTGGTAAAAGGCAGGCAAAGAAAGGTGATGATGATTATAAAGCTGTAACTCTGACTTAGATCATATTTTGTTCTTGATGTTTTCCCTTGTTTCCTAAACTTTCATGTTTTTAAATATACTCATTGTTTTCTTTTCCTTCAAAGCAAGTCCTATGAGATAAAATCACATAGCAGCTCTCCACACACACACACACACACACACACACACACACAGTCTTTTATTGTAGCATAATAGCAAATTGACTTTATTTAGTATCTATCAGGTTAAAAAAATCTTTGAAAGACTGACACTTTCTTAGCTACTCTACCGACTGCAAGGCAAATTCTCTCGGTTGAGTTATAAAGTGCAGGAAATAGACGTTTATAATGGCAAAGATGACAGACTTTTAACTAGAATGGCACCAGCACACCACTATAATTTTACTTTTTGTCTAATTCCGACAGGAGCCTTCGTAGATCATGGTTAATAGCACTCTGGGGGCTTCAACATTTCCGAGAGGGGCCACATAATTCAGTGAGCGTCTGGTGAGTCTCCAGTATACATGTCAGAGACGGAGGAAAGGAAGGAGTTGGCATTTTCCTCAAATGCCACCAGTCAGCTGAGTACTGAGAACAAGACGGAAACACTGAGAACAAAACAATGGCCAGTGGCACAGCCCTCTGTATGGAAAAATTTTCTGGCAGCCTTGTCAGTGTAGCTGCAATGTCAATTGTGGGTTGTGATCGATTTATCTGAATTTTTTTCCAATTAATCCTTTCAACGTTTTTGGTCCTGCAATTTTCCTGAATACAAAGGACAATGGGCTCTGGGGGATGAAAGAAAATACTGACTGTTGATATTTAAGGTGTTGGGTTCATTAGCATCATTCCTCTAAGCTGTCTTAACCTAACCAATTTAGTGCTGTCTCATCCTTCTCCAAGGAAGGTTACAAATAAAGCATATTATGAGG
Source organism: Camelus ferus (assembly GCF_009834535.1). Classification (NCBI taxonomy): domain Eukaryota; kingdom Metazoa; phylum Chordata; class Mammalia; order Artiodactyla; family Camelidae; genus Camelus; species Camelus ferus. Next base: position 97,151,005 of record NC_045732.1, on the reverse strand, counting down.
GAACTGAATAGCTAGCTATGTTTTTTTTTTTTTTCCCTTGAGTGTCTCTCAAAGTAGAAAATAACTTTCAGTGAGTGTGTGAAGTTAGTTGGCACTTTGTCCCCAAGAGGGATAGGCAAAGCTTTAAAAGTGAGAAGTCTGGAAGCTGGGTATCCAGAGAAAAATGAAGTTTGTTGGTATAGAAAAATTCTTTTTATTTCATCTTCCTTCTCTAAGAAATAATTGTAGAATGGCTATGTTAGGGCTCTCTAAATTTAATTATAAATGATTTTTGGACTTCGATTAGTGGTTTATAAAGTACAATACATAATTTTAAAATAGTGTTTCCTCTAATGAAATTCAGATCTTACTCAAAGAATAAAGTGATATTTTACATTCTTATAGGAGAGAAGGATAATGATTGGAGAGAGTATGGGGGACTGAGATGCTGATAATGTTCTATTTCTTAGGCTGGATGATAACAACATGAGTGGGCTCACTTTGTGATCATTAATTGAACTGTACATGTACGATTTAGGCCCTTTTATGAACATATATTATGTATTAAAAGAGTTAATAATCTAATTGCATTGTAGAAATAACAATGGAAGTATAGACTACAAATTGTGCAAGGGAAAAACTTTGAAAACCACAGCTCATTGATAATACAAAAGGAAATTTATTTCCTACATATTAATGGAAGATAAGCTAGTTTTAATTTGAGTTATACTATACACTTATACTACACAGTGATAAATGAAATTCACTTTTTTCCTGATAGACTGGTATTAACTTCTCTTTAATAACCAGCTGTGTTTAAATTCTATAACTTAGTCTCACAAGTTGTGTGAATCTCTCAGGCAAAGTGGTAATGAAGGCTAGGTTTTTGCATGGCCATTCCCTATAATAGGACACATAATTTCGGTTAGCATTTCTCAACCTCTATATCATGACATAGTTGTGTGTTACAAGTAATTTGTTACTGAACAAAGTTAAAATCCAAAGTTTACAAATATTTTTCCTTATACAGTATTCAATCTTACAGTTACATTGTCCTTTTTCTTGTATATTCCTTTACCTTTTTTTAAGTGGAAGAAAAAGAGAGAGAACACCCTAGGAAGAACACATGACTGACATACTATTGTATTTCATTGCCAGTAACTGAAATCAGAATCTGTCTAAGGGAACACGTTGAATACACAATCTTTATCCATCCTGTGAGACACAGCAAAAACAAAAAAACAACCAAATTTGACAACTACTGCTTTAAATCACAACCAGAGAATATATTTGGGGGCTGGTCTTGGGAAATAAAACTGAGCTATCTTAGAGTGCTGGCTCCAATCTATGATTTGTTCAGTCATATTATCATTAAAGCCAAGTCCCAGAACTTGATAGAAAATCCAGCTATGTTTTCATGTCATTAATGAAGCCATAGAGATTCATTCCATAGTGACCTCTCATCCAAAATCTTTGAGCTATCTGAAGAAAAAGAATCAAGGTCAGGAAAATACAGGAAAAAGTTAAGACACTCTAAGCATATGTGTATGCCCAATTAATACAGACAAATTCAATTAATTGCTGAAAGGGGAAATCACAGAACACTCAGTATTAGGTTTATATTTCTATCACAAAATATAATTTTTAACTTATATAATGCTGGTTTGACTTGCATCTGGAATTGATTGTGTCTGGATGCCTGCTCTGAAATCAAATACATGCAAAAATCAGACAAACCCACAGACATTCAAATGCAGTTTGAGTTTTCACAGGCCTCACCAGTTTCTGAGAATAGATGAGGTCACATGTTAGGTAAGTATTCAAATTCCACTGGCTTTTGTCCACACCTGCTTACAAGATCTCAGCTTTCTGTAGAGTCCCTTAAGTGTTTCTGGGAATCCTTGAGAAATGCCTCACATGTAGTTACAGGAAAAAAAAGAAGTCTGATCCTGCTGGACTAACAGGCTCAGAAATCTCTGCTAGCTTCATTGTCTCTCACTGGGCAAAAAAGACTCCAGCTAATTCTCACTGCTTCTCCAATATCTTATTAACTCTGCCATTGCTCCGCCAGGAACCAGTTCCCTGCTAAAGTCATTTCCAATCTACTGGCATTCTCAGCATGCCAAAGTTGACTACTATTTTGTGGCCAAGTATGGGAGAAAACTTCTCCCAGCCTCATATATCACCTTTTGTTAGGAGTAGACTGTAAGTACTATGAAGGCAGGCACTATATCTCTTTTTTTTTAAACTGAGATTGTAGCAGACAGCAATTTCAAGTTTTAATTATAATCCTTGAAGAGGACTCTGACACAGTCCAAAGTAGACTGAAAGTACCATGAGGGAAATAACTATATGCTTCATTCATCATAATGTTCATTAAATATTTGCTTAAAAACATGAATGAGAGCTAGAACAGGGGATGCATGAAATCAACATTGTACTGCACTTGGAATTGCTCTTCCCTGCAATAACCAAAGTTTCAGCACAACGTCAATTTCATGTTAGGCTTTCTTGCCTGACACTACGTTCTCTCCCAGAAAGCTTCAGAAGGCTTCGCAGTTGTCATGCCAATAGATTTTGTCAAGTTTGTTTCATTTTTTTCACTATATATTTCTGATTCCCACATAGACTCAAGCTGAGATACCTACATAATTTTAATAGAATGCCAGAATATCACAGATATGTGAAACAGCTGCTTATTTTTATATCGCTTCATCTATCGTGTAAGAACATTACAGTAAGATGCTTCAATCTCTCCTCCGGCCTTTAAGTTATTGTTTTCAGGCATTTGATTATGGTGTGTCTTGGCATTTTAAGAACATTTTATTCTTTTGCAGTTCACTGAATAAAACCTATAAATTTTTGTCTTTCACTAAATTTGAGAAATTTTCAGACATTATTTCTTCAAGTATTTTTCTATACCAATATTTTGCTTCCTCTTTCAGGGACTTCAGTGAAATGGGAGTGTACTTGATATTATTTAGAGGATCTGTTCATTTTTTTCAATATTTTTATTTCTGTTCTTCAAATTGGATAATTTCTCTTGATCTATGTTCTATTTACTGCTGATTCTGATAATGAGCTCACCCAACTAACATTTTTATTTTAAAGCATCCTATCTTCCAATTCTAAAGTTTCCAGTTGGTTCATTTTTATAATTTCTATTTTCTGCTAAGAACTTCTATCTTTACTTCATTTCAAAGGTATTTACCTGATAGAGGATGATTATATTAGATGCTTAAAAGATTTTGTCTGGTAATTCCAACACATTGGCATAGGCATCTGTTCATTGTTTTTTTGTTTTTGTTTCCTTAAGAATTGGTCATATTTTCCTTTGTCTTAAATTCTAGTATTTAAACCATTACTTTCCATGGGCATTTTTAATTTTATGTTGTGGGACTCTGGTTCCTGTTAAATTCTTCTGGCGAAATTGTATTTGCTTTTGTTTCAGCAAGCAATCGACCAAGTTGTTTATAGCACAAGTTCTGTCTTTCTCTCTGTAGGTGGTGATAGCAATGCCCTTTGCTGTGGTCTTTGGGTCTAACCTCATATAAGCCACTGGTAGGGTTAATCTGGGACTTGGGTGGTGGTTTATATTAGATATCCAACGGCTACGCCTTTCCTATGCTTCCTTGGGTGTGTTCCACACATCTGCAGCTTGAGGCTAAGCCTGGGATTTGCGTCGGTTCATATAAAAGATTAGGGGACCTACTTTTCTAAGTCTGTGAACTCTACATACTCTGAGTCCCAGGGGCCCTTTGACTCTGTTCCTCTGGCTTAAAAAAAAAAATGGAGTTCTCTCAGTTTTAGCCACCTGCACAGTTCACAGTTCAGTGTGAACGGGCCTGCTTTCAGGGAGAAGCAGCAAGAGAATAGAGAGAAAAAAAGCAACCACGGGGATAACCACCACTCCGCAGAACAGAGGCTCCTTTTCCTGGTCCCTTTATCTAGAGAGATGGGTTTTCTCTTGGAATTTTAGACACCTCTGTCTGTGTTGCAGCAGTGTGGTGCAGCAGCTGGTGCTGGCCCAAGGGTGGGTAGGAGAGAAAAAAGAAAAAATGGAATTTTCCCCCTACTCTGTGGCTTGAGGGGTCCCTTTTCCTGACATTGTGGTCAGGAGAGTTTCCGCTTGAAGCTTTGGCTGCCGGCACTGGCTATACAATTCCCCAAGATGTCTTTGTGCCCTGATAAAAGCCTGGAGTTAAAGGAAAAAAGAAACAAAGTAAGAAAATTATCACTGGACAAAATCTACAGATTTTGACGTCCCTCCCCAAACTGCCTGCTATGATTTACATTTCTGAGACCTCCCATCCTGGTGTTTCGTATCTTGTCCGTGGTTTTTGGTGGTCATCAGCTGGAGGTCATAGCAGGCGTACTTCACCTCAGCCAGCACCTCAAGTCTTCTCACTCTCTTTTCAAAAGAAATAATCAGATAACATTCGTTCAAAAGCTAATGTTTATCAAGTACTTTTGCATGCAATCCAAGTGCTACTATTCTGGTTTTATAGGCTTGGAGACATTAGGATCTTTAAGATCTCACAGTTGGTCAGGAAAGCAACCAGGGTTTAAACACAGGTCATTTGAATTCAAATGGCTTTCCCATTTGCTCTAGGAGGGAAAAATTACCTCATAATTGTCAGTAGAATACATTACATTAAATTCACAGTTTTTTATAACTTGTCAAGTGAGTGCAATGTTGGTTTTATGAATTGGAAGTGACAAATCATGACAATCCTTAGTGTCTAGGCCCACTTCATCAATTCAGAACTATTCTAAAACATAAGATGCCACTTAGTTCTGAGTTTATGATTTTAATAATCTCACCAATTATCTTTATGTCCTCATCCAAATTATGGTTTTAGGAAAATCTGCTTTGATTTTCTCTTCCCATAAAGAGAATTCCACCCCACCCCCTCCCTGTCTACTGACCTGAATTCAGCCCACAGGGAAATATAAGAATCCTTAAGTTTCTTTCCAACATTTAGAGTACATTTTCTTGGCAGAAAACTACAATTCTTGTTTATATGGAAAATCATTTAGCCAAATGAATATTCCTGACCCATTCTATAAAAACAAGATTCTTTTTTGCTTATATTTTTGAAGGACTAATTTCTGCATGTTAAAATTGAAGAACAGGCCCTGAAAGGGTCTCATAATTATAGATTTACATTTATTCAATTACAATCTTAGTAAGTTGACTTATTTTTTAAAAGGAAGGGTCAGGGACTTACAGAAAAGTACACAAAATATCATACAGTTCAATAAATTATCACATAAGTGAACACCCGTGTAACTACTACTCAGGTTAAGAAACAGAACGTTGCCAGAACACTGAGTGATTTGACTTTCAGTGTTTCTTTAGAGACTGGTCTAGTGTGTTAGTCGTCATCCAGTAGCAGAAAATCATTTAAATTAAGTGCACTGAATTTACAAACTTAAAAAAAATTTATGTGCCTTTATAGAAGGAGATAGAGGGTCTATATGTGATTGTCCTTCATAGCTTTTATATTTATAGTCTAAGTAAATGCATGGGTAACTTGCTTTACCCCATAAATGTCTTCCTAAATATTGTATGGAAATGAATTTTACCTAATATAAAGCATTTAAATGCAATAAGCAAGGAAGTGGGGTGATTTTAAAGCTGTTGTGAATCTTTTGTAACAGGGCAGTTCTCTTCACAAAATAAATAGCCATCCCTAATTTATCTGTTTTAAAACTAGATTTGTGTACTCGAAGTTCCCTTAAAGTGGGGTATATATATTTCTACTAAGGCAGATCTGACAAACTTTTGGTAGCTTTGATGGAACTGGAAGTTCTATATTATTAAAACCTGAGCTTGTAGGGTGTAATGGTATATAGAACAGACAGACTGGATTAAAAATAAACATCCTTGTCTCTGCCAGCCAAGAAGTGATTGTAGGCATCCTCACTTTAAGCCCCCCTAAACAAAGTGTCACATTTAGATGCTATAACACCCTTATTCTTCCTAAGTTTATCTTTGTATAGTTCAGTTAAGCTTTGAACATGTAGTGCAACAACTTTGAATTAGAAGTACTTTTGAGCATTTTGTTTTAATTAATCTAAGTCCCAGAGTATCCTGAAGTTTGCCTCATGTTTATGATTTCTACTGAAAATGAAGCAAACCACGGTATGAAAAATGTATGTAATTGTCCCATACCTTAGGAGGCTCACATATAAATCTGAATAAACAAAATTCATCTCTGAGAATCTATACCCTGTATCCTGTATAATCATTATTTTGAACACCTAAATTTCTTAACTGGTCTGAAACCTCCAGATATTAAATATCTAGCAAGGTACTCAGTTGTGAAAAAAATCCTAATTTCTCTTTAAAGTTACATACAGCTTTACATAATGTTCTTTTCTTTTTTCTTTAGTGATGTGAAGGGTTTTTTTTCCCTCAAAGGATTTTTAATTAGGCATTTATCTAAGACAAGATAAGCATAATTTTACACATCCATTAGCTAATATGCATTTAGAAATCTGTGATTAACAGCTTGATACTGTGCCAGTTCTCTGTGCACCAATTAAATATTCACAAATAAATGTGAATAGCCTTCTTTAATTTTGATAACTTTTACTTGAGTTAAATTGTTCCCACCTACTGAAACTAAAAATAGATCACCCTTTTTTCATTGAAGATAGCAATCACCACCCCCCCACCACCTTTCATTTTTTTTTTTTTTCTTAAATCCTAGTCTAGTTAGAGTGTTCATTAGTCTAGATTATACAGTGCAAGTTCGGTTAGTGTTAGGCAAAAATCAGTATGTTTTGTGTGGTTAAGATGATGTTAACAGAATTGTAAAGGCTGTCCTAAAATAAAATAAAACGTCTTTTATTATTTTTAAAATGCATATTTGTTACCATGAATACTAAAATTTGTGAAATGCAACTTATAGTATGCTTATAACAAAATAACATGAATTTTTGAAATGTGTATCTCTGCTCACTCTTTGAAATAGATGTTGTCTCTTATACAAGTAATTCAGTTGTCATTTTCCATCTTTATCTTGATACTAATATCAAATTATGCATTTTTTCCATGATTTAAAAATAATTTCTTATGGGATCTTTATACCTTTTGCATTAAATGGTATGTGTTTTACCTTCATATCTGAATATATTATCCTGGACATGATAACTTGTATCAAGTATATTAGTGTGCCAGATTTTAGCAACAATAATACCTTGCAGAAATATGCTACTTTAAAGTTGTTTAAGTTTTTTCACATCCATTATTTGATGTTCATAACAACACTGTGGAATAGTGATGGCACATGTTACTTCTCACATTTAAAAAATGAGAAAACAAAAGTCTAAGATTACTTGACAAGTTAATGTCACAACTTAGGACTTCTAATCCTCCTGGTCTACCATGGAAATGGGAGTTGGAGTTCATCCAGTGACTTGGGGGAAGAAATAGTGAGTAACTTTTTTAGATTACTTGTCCTGGCATTGCCTGTTTTTTCAATGCATTTTATCTTTTAGATTAGGATTACTTTGTTTTATACTCTGCTGAATTACTGTTTGGTGAAGCTGAAGTCCTACTCTGCCAAAGTAACATATGTATACACATAATTATTAGTAATGTTTCAATTATTGTAAAACAGTGATTGGGGTTTATAAAAAAATCTCTTAGGTGAGTCATTTACTTCCCCAATCATCATTTTCCAAATTAATATTATTTTATCAAACATGGATAACTGGCATAAACAATTACTCAGCAAAGCCATTAAGAACAAAATTACCTTACTAAAATAAGCTCTAAATGATCACGAATGCCAAGTCAAATTTTAGCAATCCTTCTCAAGTTTATTTTTAAAACTGCTAATTTAACAAGCTCCTGAGCTACTGTATTTAAGGCTCATCTGTCAATGGAAATTTTTATTTTGTCCCTTTGAATGCTGCTATTTCGGCTGGGGAAAACCAAGTGTTGTATTACATAAAATAAGAACCTATAATATGTTGGAAACTGTGTAGCACCTTAGTGACTTTGGGGCAAGGACATTACAAGAAGCTGATTGGGAATAAAGGGCAACGGAAATAATGGGCTCTTGTATTAACGCAATTCCTGCAGGTCTTGTCCTTATTACCTATGCCTCACTCTTGCACCTTCCCTTGTTTCTATATTCATTCATCCTGACTTAGATAATTTAAGCTTACATGGAACTCACACTCTACATCAACTCTGTGCCAATGTTCACTTGTGATGACTGAATTTACCCTTAACAACTGACAGTAAACTTTACATTTACCATTCATCCCTGTTATCAGTTACCAATCTGACTCATCCTGCCCTCCCAAGTTTTATTTCCTGCCATTCTCCCAGGGCCTCAAAGTCAACTAAAGTGGTGCTTACTCCTTTTGTCTACCCACTATCTCTAAGAGACCCCTGACCTATTTATAACCTAAAATAGTGGATACATTTAACTTTTTCTGAATTCTTTTGTGGAAGATGCTATACCATGATTTTTTTTTTAACCTTAATGTGATTCATTTTTGATTAGAGTGAGTTGCTGATGAGGTCTAGGTAGCAGGTGAAATTCTCATGTACCCCTGTTAATTTCTCAGAAAAAAATACTTATTTTTGTTTATATACTATTGATCTCAGTTCTCTTATCTTTGTATTTAAAAAATAAACAGAATAAGATTGAATCAATAAGATCCATCTCAACTTACAGAATTCAAGATGTCATCTTTGTATTGTTGGGCAGGAAATTTAAAACTTCCAGATGAGTTTCTAAGGTAGAATAAATCAGATATGAGGTACTGTTCAAACCTGACACTTTATGTAAAGGAATAAGAGGGGTAAGGTTACTAGCCTGAGCCCTGCAAAACAAATATGAAAAACAAGATGAAGCCTAGAATTCACACCAAGAATTTACTGCTACAAAACAGAGGCCGAATACTTTGGAAGGTACTGATGAGAAATGCACAACCCAAAATATCATGGCTAGAGACATGGAACACTTACAGAAAGAAAAGAACACAGGGTCTTTTATCTATTGTCATATGTGGTAAGTTGGTAATCTTTTTGGAAAGACATTTGGCAAGAGCTACAAAATGTTAACATGCTTTGATATAATAATGCTATTTCCAGAAATTTACCAAAAGGAAATAGTGTACAAAGATGCTCATATTATTTATATTTGTGAAAAATAATAAAAAAATTTTCATTATACGAATGGATAGGTAAGTGATATTGCACACATGTTATATAATCATTAAAATAATAGTATGGCTTTAATAACAGAGGAAAGTTTTAAATGAAAAATATGCAAATTATTATGCATACTATGTTTGCTATCAATAAATATGATCATGAAAACTGGATCAGATTATCTCCAAACCATAATCATTTCGTTAGGGTTCTTCAGCAGTGTCATAAAAGAGAAAATATTGGAACCAATGAATTATCATAAAAATTCATTGGTATTATCTAAGAATTATGATATAGTTTATATGTGATCTTTTTTTCTTGCCAGAATTGTTCCAAAAACATCTATTTTGCCCACTGACTCTGTTTTTATTTGACTATGGTATGGAAACCTGTCATATTAAAAGTCACAACCTTTCCTTCAGTTATCCAATAAAGAAGTTGAATTCCCATCTCTTAGCTGTTTATAGGGACTTGATCATACAACTCCTTGAAAAACTCGACTTTGTATAGAATTCTATTAGGTATTTTACGTTCATTATCATTTAACCCTCATAACAACCCTCTGAAAAATATATTCTTGTCATTAATAGAAAGAAGCTAAAGGTAACTAAAACAACTTATTTAAAGTTACACAGTCTGGTAGAACCATTTTGTAAAACTCCTGAGTTCCAAATCTGTATTCTTTTCAATGCATCATGCTGGCTTTTTCTTCATAATTATCCCTTAAATCCAATCCTCACTGCCATTCATTTAACTGAGCACCTACTGTGTGATAGACACTGTGCTAAACTCAAGGATACATGGATAAATAAAGCAGTCCCACTTTCAAGGAGGTTGTTAATTCTGTCCTTCACCATTCACTCATTCTTTCATTCATTCACAAATTGTGTAATAAGCACCTACTACATGACAGGTACTTTTCATAGGAAAAATAAAACATAACGTAACCTGAAATATTGCTTAATTATAACAGAAGATAAAACAGGAAAAAGTAGACAGTCACAGTAAAGACATAAACATGTGGATAAAGTTGTTATAATGCCAGACAAGGTCTTTCAAATAAATTAGAAATGCCTAAAAACAATAAAACATGTCCTTGCAGAAAAACATTCTTAAAAGAAAATATGAGTTGAGATTCCTTTAACATTGATGATAATCCCAAACAGGAAAGCCCATGTCAGTGATGTGGGACCCCATAAATATTTATTACAGCAAAACACAGCCAGCCAATCACACACAGTGACTTTAACTTCCACCTCCCGTTCTCCATTCTTTATGCTCTTTTTCTCACCTTCTTCAAACATTTATCTTAGCCTTTAAACCTTACTTTCAATAAAATAATTAGAGTATCAAACCTTGTACAAACATAAGTCTAACTTTCCAACACATAGGACCCTCTTATTGTGTTTCCTGATCACTAGAGAAAATGTATACACTTTTCATCCCATAAAAAAGTCAACAACAATTTTTCATAAGTGTGGTTAAGTTGTGATTTTTGTGTTCCTTGCCTGCTTACAAGGAAAAAGAAACATAGGCTGAACTGTGTGAGTTAAAATTTTTCATTTGCACACAGCTGGCTGTAGGTGGAAAATCTCATCAGTAGCAGCGGGCCATAATTTTTTTTATTATCATATAGGAAACATAAAATTTTTAAATTTCTTCCGAGTATTCCAACAACAAATGTATTGTCATGGTGCTGAATGACAGAAGCCATATACTAATCTGTCTCTCCTGGGTCTGAATGTTTCCAAACTGAGTCAGACTTGCTCTCTCTTGCTCTCCAATGTTATGGCTGATTTAGTGGACAAGATCAATGTGAACAGTCAGAAGTAATAACTAGATTAAATATTTGAGTAATGTGGTGAAGAACTGGAGAAGGGAGGATTATTCCAACACTTTAGCTAATAAGGCAAGACCTTTTTGTTATGATGTTTCCTTCTCAAAATTTAATTGTTACCAGATCTGCTAAGAGAAAACTTCAGTCAGAATTGGATTATTCTGCTAATTTTCCCTAGATTATTGTTTTAAAATCAGTCATAATCATTTACGTTGTTTAGGTGTAACCACCTCAGATCACACTGAAGCGGTGTCTATGCGGGTGTGACGTAGGACTTCAGCATTGGGAGATAGTTTGGTGCATTGGAAAAAGCTGTAGATTATGAGATAGACAATTTGGGTTTGAAATCCTGCATCCACCATCACCAGCAGTGTTCTCTTAGGCAGTTATGCCAGAGATGAATAGTGCAGCCATTTCCCAAAGTTAGATGCAATGGCTGCTGCTACTTCTTGTTCCCTCACTTGGAGTGGGAATATGAGAAGGTTTTTGATGTCATGAGGGGCAGTTTCATCATGTTAGGGCTGGAAACATAGTTGTTTTTTACTCTATAGAAGTTCAAATACATGTAGAAAAGTGTCTATGGATGCTGAGTAGCTAAAAGGTGGATGGTGCCAGTTCTTAAGCTACTGTCTCTCAGCTTCGAATCACCCTTCTCTACCCTTTGTGATGCAGGTGCCAGGTCTCTGCAAACCACATTTCTGCTTTGCCAGCGTGGCTGTGTGTTCAGTTCTGTCAATATGGGGCGTGACTCGGGGACTGCAAGGCTGGAAGAGAAGGAAGAGACATACTTCTCCCTGGTTAATCTCTGTTGGTTTCATGGTGATTTCCTTTTCCCTTGGGTCCCATACCTCTCCCCAGCAAGCTTCTACTCCCTGGAAGTAGCAGGTCTTTCCCACTGTAACATTTGAATCCAGTGTCTCATTTTTCTAATATGTACAGAATCAGCCTCATCCCACCTGCTTCCCCTTCTCCCAGTCACCAGTTCCCCTCTTCAGTGGGCTGCGAATCACTGGTGGAGTTTTTCCTCTAAACTGACATTATGACAGCTTTACCCACATGTGTATTTCTTTCTCAGTTTTCTGAAGGACTCTTTCCCATCAATGTTCTCTTATTCAAATACTAACTGGCCTGTCTCTGCAGGATTTCCATCTGTCATTGGTTTCACATGTAATTTCCAGTATCATTTTTATTAATTTCATGAAAATTTGCATCTTTTGTAAAATTTGTAATTTTACATTGTGATGAACTTGAATATATCTGCATTAAAATACTGGATTATGACTAGGATATAGTGGGAAGAGAGGGAAACTAGTATTTACCATGATGGAATAAATAAGAGGGTATTAATTTTACATAGTTGGTTTATTAGTGAATCATTTTGCATGTTGATTGTGTTTGCTTCTCAAGAAACTTTATAACTACCAGGAGTAACATGATCAATGTCTGGCTAGCAAGGATCTTCTAAATACACATATACACGTGTATGTATATATATATATACACACTTGGTGGAATAATTGTACCGAAAAAGATCATGTATAAAGTGTTTCTCACAGTGCCTGAACCACAGTTGGTCATAATAGTTACCATTATTAAATTTTAACAATTTAGTTGAATAAATGTGTTATTTTATCATATTCTTTTGATCTTTACACCTTAGTATACATGACTTGATCTGATTCTTTAGTGAGGATAGTTTTAGATAAGAAGACACAACAGAACATGGGTACACCAACCTCAATCAAAGAATAGAAAGTACATTTTTCAATGAAGATATGATATGGTTGCTTCACTTTTAAAATAAAATAAGACCTTTATTGAAAAGCCAGTTTCAGAGAGAAACAGTGTCAGAGTATTTAGCTATAAAGATGCATCAGTTTTGGGGAACTGAAACTCCTATAAGGGCACTTAAGATTATATTTTCAACTCATGGATAGAAGTAAAGAGAAGTAGCAAGGTAATAAAATGGAGTTAGAAACATACTGCCCAACAGTATCTAAGAGAGACTAAAGTGAGCCATAATGTTTTGACTTTCTTTTAAATGGAAACAGCTCTACTTGAACTTTTGACATGAAAACACTCCACTCACTGCAGTTCTAGGGGTTCACTCGCGGCCTGCTGCTACCTAACAAGAAGAGGTGGAAACAAATTGAAACATGAATCTACAGTTTCTCAGGAGACAAGTATAGAAGCCAGGCGCGTTGACTTGAATGTGTACTTCCTGTCAATAAAAATACATTAGACCATGTAAGTGATTTCTTCTATCTAAACGTTATCTTTAATTTTTAAAAACACTGATTTGATTTCTATGAGTAACTGCTTCAGCTTGATATTTAACAAAATAATTTTGATTCACTAAAATACAGTGTGTTACTGATGCCAGTTTGTAATCACAGTGGTTTGGTTTGCTTCCATTTGATAACAGAAGAGGTGTAGATTAGGTTCACTAGTGACACACAAGAAAATGTTCCTCACAACATCAAACCTTGACAGGATAGCCTATGTACCATTTATTATCTTCTAAGTGTACATACTATTCTGAATTTTAAATGGTTAGTTATCAAGATCAGATTTAACAACTAAGGCTGTAGCTACATGATTTAAGTACCCGATAACAAATAAATTTGGTCAAATATGTTACGTGCATGCCAAGAACATGAAATACTAACCATAAGGTGAACTACATTTAATATTATAAAAGTATCATCACGATACCAAAGACATTTCATAAAACCTCTGCAGAATGAAAATAGAATGAATTTAATTGTGTTTTCAAAATCTTTCCCCTTTAGACATATGTATTTTTTAACGAAATTATTTTTTTCTCCATCTGCAGACTTACATCTTCAAATCATTCTTGATTCTTTTCTTTCTGGAGTGACCTAAAGACAACCTGCTTATGAAATTCATTACCCTGCTTATCACAAATGTTGATTCACCCCTGTCTCCCTTGCATCTCATCCGTCACCAAGTCCAGTGCATTCATTTCTTTTGTAATAGCCTCTCCCTTCATTCTCCCAACACAACGCTTGTTCAGACCTCCATCACTGCTTCCCTGGATAGTTGTCATGATCTCTTAACTAGTTTCCTTGCCTTCAGTCTTTCCTTCTTTGCTGACCAGTAAATCATGAGACACCATTTTGTACACATTACCCTTTGTTTAAATCTTTCAATGGCCCCTTAATTGCCTAACAAATAAGCCTGCAATTAATTCCTCAGTTTCACATTTAGAGTCTCCCACAATCTGGTCCAAATCTTCTTTACATCGCTCTGCTTTGCAGGGATGCTTTGCTCTGTTCTCTCTGCTCATTTTACTTCTACCCTAGCCTCAAATCCCTACTGAAACCACAGAGGCTCTGTGAAGACTTAGCAGTTTGCACCACTCCATCGTGTTCTCCTCAATCACCTCTCAGCAACTATAGGTGGTACTGTCAAATCCCATTGTAAAATTACATCTCCTACCTGGCACATCTGTGGAACTTCGTATGATACTTAACTCAATATATCATTTCAATACAAGTGCTTACTGTAGAAGCACAAGTAGTTTAGAGACTGCATCTTTCAATTATGACTGTCATACTGTTGATTATTTTGACCTCTATAAAACCCTGATACAGTGGGTGCCCTTTGATTTAAGGAAATTTACTGAAGTTCAGAAATGTTTTTTGTGGCACCGTGTCAAATGCATTTCATGGCACTGTGTCAAATATATCTCTTTTCTGTTTTGTTCTCTGTCATTTCTAGTGCCAAGTTAGAAAGGTACAACATTGTTTTATAGATTTCTTCCTACCAAGCAGTACCATAACCTTCTTTCTTTATATCTTATGCTGTACCTTTTTTGCAGGCAAATTATACTTCTTCTGATGCACAGTGGTCTTTAGAGCAACTCAGTTCTGCAACAGTCTTATAAATAGCAGTGATTGAGTTTTATTATAATTTCTCCAGTCCAGATTGATTATTTAATATCCAAAAATCTAAAAAGAAAGTGAATCATTTAAAAGCAAGCTGACTGTTCAATGCCTGTTCACCATTTTCTTTAAATACAGCTTGGTGTAAATTTTTTCATGAACTGTCAAATATACAGTATCACAGAAAAAAAAATCATTTTCTCTGTGCTGTTAAGATACTGTTTCCTCAAACTAGAACACTAGAAGCCTGACTTTTCTTCTTCTTTTACTTCATAAAACAGCGAGAACAAAAACAGGATAAAGCCCATAGCAACAAGATATTTCTTTTACCATCTGTTTGATTTATGTCGAATTTAAACTGCTTGTATTTTAGAAAGGAATCTGTTTTCTATCTTCAAAAGGATGCAATCCAACATCTCTCAGCTGCTAATTTTTAGCACTTAGAGGTTCCCTTGGGCTGCTGTCAACTACAACTTATTGCATAGGTACTTTTCACTAAACTCATTAGAAAGTGATTAGCCTCCAGCAAGACAGTGCAATGCTACAGCCTGCTTGCATTATATGTGGCTTTGCAACTGAATTTTGTGCTGTCAAATATCATCAGATAGTGAGTATAGAATGAATCCTGGGATTCAACACATAGAATGTTGAGAGGGATCTTGGCACTTCTCTTTTAAACCAAACTTTTCAAGAAAAGAGATGCATGCACACAAATACACACACGTGCACATGTGTGTACACGGAACACATGTACAAAATGTGTTATCAGTTTAAAATTTATGCCATCCTTAGCTGGCATCAAACACATTTTTTAAATCCATGACTTATTTTTCAGTTTATGCTTTAAATTCAAAAGCTAATTAAGTAGCTCTACCTTGATTCTGCTAATAGTTATCATTAATGTATGTAAGAGGGCTGCTTTTTTATTAGCACATTTAATTTGACAATGCTTCTTGCCTTAGGGTACCAGTGTTAGTTAATACTTTTGGGTCTAATAGGCTCTCTCAGCTTCTCCAACAAAACTAAAATTAGACTGGTTATACAGAAGCACAGATTATTACAAGTAGAAGGGTTTTTTTGGTTATTTATTTGCAAGCCTCCCTAATGAGGTATGCGTTATTCCGCTCCCATGTTCACTACTGCCTGAAACTACAATGTGATACTGAATAGTCTATGCTAGAAGTTACTTCAGCTACACTGTCCTCCTTCACTGGTCTCTACTTAGTGTAAGGCTTGCTCATGGTCCGGCTCATATTCTTGAACTATGGGTGAAGCTCATGACACACCTGTAGAAGTTTGTTTTCAAATATAAAAGAGCGACGTGTACAGTCCCTGGGAACAAACATAGAACTTCACATTCCAAAATTTTTCATGTTAGAACTATTTCACATCTAAAGGCTAATTCAAAACCAATGATCTGCTTTGAGTAAAAAGTCTAAAAAAGTTATTTGCTATTTTTTCTGTTGTTTAAGCCTAACTAGTATTTATTCTTTAGATTGGATTGATAGTTTTTGAATATGTAGATTATTTGCAGATGGGTTTCATTTTGCTCATATTTCTGGGCAATTTTTCACCCTTGTTCAAAGATTCTGGTTCATGAGAAAGTTCTTACACATTGTTTTTCCATCATGTACTACACAGAGATAACAGGATGTGGTGGATTGAACACACAGATTTTAGTATCAGACTCACTTCTGTGAGTGTTTCTTTAATATGAGGAAAGTGCAACTAATTCAGAGTGTTGTGAGGTTCTGTTATATGTATATATTTATTTAAACATATAGACTTATGTATGTATATACATGTGTACATTTTTCCTGGCACATAGGGAACACAATAAATGTTAGCTATTATTACATGTTAATTTTATACTTATATGACAATACTTATTTATTAATATTTATATGTTATATAAAATATGCTATTAATCCAAGTAAGAAATAATTAGTTATGTGATTTATTACAGAAAACATTTTAAAATATATCCTGGATACAATATATATTTTACTCTATCCACTTATTATATATATTAATATATATGCCACTAATAATATTTAGCTGCTTATAAAAACTGAACTTTGGGAATAACTCTCTAATCAAACTAAATAGAATTTTTACTACTTTCCTTGCATAAAAGATGAAAAAAATATTGTTTAATTCTGCTTCTCCTATTGGGTAGAATCACAGATATTTTTGGCACTATATATAAAGTTTCATGATCCATTTCCCAATCTCTCTTGCCAACTTTGTCATCTTCAATCTCTCAGTGAAGTCTAGGCTCCAACCACTCTTCTATTACCATTCTCTATATACTATTTATAGTAAACTACTTTAGGTATTTCCTTATACCAAACCATCCTTGCATTCCTAAATTGTACCCTGAATTCTATGACTAATTCATACTATGCTTAAGATTTTTAGTTAATGCTTTTGCTTCAGAATTCATAAGTCAGATGAAACTGTAGTTTTTGTTTTTTAATTTAATTATATTTATTTAACTATAGTTGATTAACAATACTGTGTTAGTTTCAGGTGTTCAGCTTCAGATTCTTTTCCATTATAGGCTATTACAAGATATTGAATGTAGTTCCATGTGCTATTAGGGTGTAGTTTGCTTATTTGTTTGTTTTTACCAAGCTCTCTTTGTGAATTTTCAAGCATTAATGTGTGTTGTTTAAAAGAAGAAAAAAATGTGGAAGCTTTTCTTTTCACTTTACTTTTTTGAGACAGTTTAATAACACTGGAATTATCTTTTGCTTATAGTGTTAATAGAATTCACTATGGGAAGCTATTTCGGCTGACTTTTTTATTAGAGGATAGGTAATCTGATAATTTTCTCCATTTATAACATCATTATACCTTATATTTTTAGTGGAGATTCAGTAAGAAATGGATTTATAGGTATATTATATGCAGTTAAAATGGAAAGTTCAAAAGTATTAAAAGTCAGAAATTATTAATAATTTTGTCCCTATCAAGTGGAATTGGAGGTAGAGGTCTGCACAGTAGAATGGATTTTTACTTCTTATTTAAATTCTTCTCTATACTTTACATTTTTTATATAAAGTAAAAAAACTATTTTAATTTTATAAGACAATTTAAATGTCATTAAAGGCACACTCATCAGTCATATGAATATACTTATGAAACTAAAAGTACTCACTTTTTACTTTCTACATTACTGTATTGTTTGAATGTTTGTGGTAAATTTGCATTACATTTGCTGTCAGAAAAATCTGCAATGACCTTCCCATTATCTCGGTAATAAAATGCAAACTCTTTAGTTTAGAATACAAAGTTCTTCATTATTGGGCACTACTCTGCCTTTATTATCTCTACCTCTTACCTATATCCACCCTCATTCCAGTCATATTTACCTTTGTACATGCAGTTCAAGGTAGCAAATCTTCAAAACCTCACACAATATGTTTATTTCTACCTGTAACACCTTTGCTGATCTCCCTGTTCTTATTCTTCCTTGAAACCTCAGCTCTAGAGGCACCTCTAGAAACTGGGCTGCTGTTCATTCCTTTCTCTGTGTTCCCATAGAATCTTATGCTCCTGTGTTACAAAAAGATCATTAGGCTCTACTAAAATTGTCTATTTACTTGTCTGACACCCATTTGACTTTGAGCTCTATGCAGTCAGGCGCTACAACATGGCGATAAATGTTTGTTTAATCAGTGATACATGTTTGTATTGTATATGTATATCCATACCTCATTTCAGTAAAATCTTTACTTTTAATTATTATGTGTTTCTCCATCTTATATATTCCTTGATAACAAAAGTGATGTCTTATGTAGCCTTACATTTTTAAGCACATAACACAATTACTCTCATATATCAAAAAATTTGTTGAAATAAATATGTATAGTATTTTAACCATCATTACATGTCCTGACTCTCCACTATATATATGTTCACATCTCATAAGTGATTAAAATTTTATCATTCTGCTGTGAAACAGACTCTAATATTCATCATTAATGAACATTTTGCTGGTCCTTATACCAAGTCCTTATAAGATTATTACAGTATTAGAAATTATCTCTTGGCAATCACCCAGGAAACAAATATAGAAAGAATTTTGAGAAGGTTCAATGTTTCCCTGGAGAGAAAAAGAATACATAATGACTCTATAATTCTGTGAATTGATTTTTCAGAAGTGGGGACTAGTTTCCAATGAGTTTTCCACATTTTCCTATCCTGTGTGTCAGGTAACAAAAGACACATTCATCCATTCAATTGACACTGAGCACCAACTATGTGTCAAGCAGGCTGTACTAGGTCCTGGGAATATGACTTTGAACACTGAAAATCATTTATGAAGTACAGGTCAGCATTACTGACACAATCTTTGGCTGTAAGTGACATAGCGACAGCAGCAAAAACATTAGTAGTTAAAACATACCGAGTAATTAACTACATACAGGGCACCATTTATAGCAGCCTGCACATAAGGTTGGAACTCCTTTCAATCAAACATGGGTGTGGGGATTCAGAGTCTCTGCCATCTTTTCCACCCTACATAAACTTTCAAGTACCATCTTTGACATCTTTAAGCACCATACAATTAAAATAAGATTACAATCCTTATTTCTCAAATCACTTAATTTTGAATGAATAGTTTCCTTGAGGTTTAACTATATCAGGACCAAGAGATGGGGATCAGGCTTAAATACTCCAATTATATGGGATAAGCCAAAGGGAACTCAGATATTTATACAAGATTAGCTTCCTATTTCAACCTCAAGCAACATATTGCTCAAGACAAGGCAAGTTTTGCAAGTATTTACTGTGATCTGTGTAACAAAAGGTACCTCATTTGAAGAGAGAACAAGAAAATGGAAAGCAAAATTATGGTGAAAGATAAAATAGACTCTTCTCAACCTAACACTTGATGGACCCAACAAGCCATCTGTAGAATGTAGAAAGGGAGAGGCAATGTTCAAAATGTTTTCAGTAGTTACTCTTTAACCTTGTAATAATCAGGAACATGTGGTTGATATTTTTATTTATTTTTTACTTCTTGGGGGGTATGTAATTAGGTTTATTTATGTATTTTTTAATGGAGGTACTGAGGATTGAACCCAGGACACTGTTCAGTAAGCATGTGCTCTACCACTGAGCTATACCTTCCCCCAATACATTAAAATATTTAAAGAACTAGTCTTCTCCCATTTAAATTAATTTTTGTTGTTCAGAAGTCTCCAGGTTCTCTGAACTTCCATTAAGAATTTCGAATATATATATTCAACATATATATATATATATATATATATACATATATATATATATATATATATATATATACACATATTTTTTTTTTAAGAAAATAGTTCCTTCACAGCCCCATGTATCAGAGCAGAATAGCACTTGGTCTAGGGTTCCAAGTACTTTGATTTCAATATTGTTGATGACAACTTCAAGATCCCAGCAGTCACTTCCATGGGGCACCAAGAGACCTTGTGCTGCACTGGCGACACAGGCCCACAAAGCTCCATTGCTGCGAGGCCTCATCCAGCAGCACTCAGCCCCGGAGGTCCAGCCTGCCATGGCTGTAACAAAGTCTTGGCCTTGGGGAGGCCTGCTCACAGAGCCAACAGACTTGGCCTGGTGCTGCAGCCTGGAGGCCTGAACTTGAGGCCTTCGCTCACAATCCTGGCGAAATCTGAGCCTCTCTGGCCCACCTGGGGCAAACCAGGTCCTCCTCCAGTTCTGGGTCAATTAGAAAGCTGTGATCCAGGCAAAGGACCCTGGACCAGTCTCTGCATCTGGCAAGTCCCTTAAGAGTTTTGAATATTTTGCTAACAATATTCAAATTACAAAGTTCCCAGGGACATGAGGTTGTGAACAGCTACCTCAAGAGGACTGAAAAGATAGAAACAATCATTTTCCCATAAGATGGAATTAGAGATTCAATACTGGACTGGATTAAACACAATGAGTACAGGAATACTCTGCTTTATTGATTTTTGCAGATAGTGTTTTTTGTTTGTTTGTTTGTTTTTTAACAAATGGAAGGTTTCTGGCAACCTTGCATCAAGCAAGTCTATTGACGCCATTTTTCCAACAGCATTTGTGCACTTCACATCTCTGTCACATTTTGGTAATTCTCACAATATTTCAAATTTTTTCATTATTTTATTTGTTATAGTGATCTGTGATTAGTGATCTTTGATGTTACTATTATAAATTTGGGGAGGCACCACAAACCCTGCCCATATAAGACATGGAATTTAATCAATAAATGTTATGTGTGTCCTGATTGCTCCATCCACCCGCTGTTTCCATCTGTCTCCTTCCTTTTGGGCCTGTCTATTCCCTGAGACACATCAGTATTGATATTAGGCCCATTAATAGCCCTACAATGGCCTCTAGGTATTCAAGTGAAAAGAAGAGTCATACGTCTCTCACTTAAAATCAAAAGCTAGAAATGATTAAGCTTAATGAGAAAGGTAGATGGAAAGCCAAGGTAGGCCTAAAACTGGGCATCTTGCACCAAACAGTCAAGTTGTGAATGCAAGGGAAAAGTTCTTGAAGGAAATTACACGTGCTACTCCAGTGAACACACGAATGGATAGAAAGTGAAACAGCTTATTGCTAATACAGAGAAAGTTTGAGTGGTCTGGATAGAAGATCAAACCAGCCAGAACACGCCCTTAAGCCAAAGCCTAATCCAGAGCGAGGCCCTAACTCTCTTCAATTCTGTGAAGGCTGAGAGAAGTGAGGAAGCTGCAGAAGAAAAGTCTGAAGCTAGCAGAGGTTGGTTCACGAGGTTTAAGGAAAGACGCCATCTCCATAACATCAAAGTGCAAGGTGAAGCAGTTAAGTGCTGACGTAGAAGCTGCAGCCAGTTAACCAGAAGATCTAACTAAGATAACTGATGAAGGTGGCTACACTAAACAACAGATTTTCAATGGAGACAAAACAGCCTTCTATTGGAAAATGTCATCTAGGGCTTTCACAGCTGGAGAGAAGTCAGTGCTTGGCTTAAAAGCTTCAAAGGACAAGTCAGCTCTCTTGTTAGAGGCTAATGCAGCCGGTGAGTTTACATTGGAGCCAATGCTCATTTACCGTTCCGAAAATCCTGGAGCCCTTCAGAGTTATGCTACATCAGCTCTGCCCGTGCTCTACAAATGGAACAACAAAGCGTGGATGATAGAACATCTGAATACTTTAAGCCCACTATTAAGACCTACTTCTCAGAAAAAAAAAAAAAGATTCCTTTCAAAATATTACTGCTCGTTGGCAATGCACATGGTCACTAAGAGCTCTGATGGAGATGGACAATGAGATGAATGTTGTTTTTGTACCTGTTAACACATCATTCATTGTGCAGTCCATGGATCCAAGGAGCAAATTTCAACTTTCGAGTCTTATTATTTAAGAAATACATTTCTTAGGCTATAGCTGCCATAGATAGGGATTCCTCTGGTGGCTCTGGGCCAAGTAGAGGTGACCCTTGAATAACACATAACATGAGTTTGAACTGGGCCAGTCCACTTATATGAGATTATTTTCAATAAATATACACTATGGTATTACACGATCCAAGTTGTTTGTGCAGATGTGAAACTGCAAATAGGGAGGGCTGACCTTAAACTTATACTGGATTTTCAACTGCGTCAAGGGTCAGTGCCCCTAATCGCCATTTTGTTCAAGGGTTGATTATAAATTGAAAACCTTCTGGAAAGGATTTACCATTCTGTATGCCATTAAAAACATCTGTGATTCATGTAAAGAGATGGAAATAGCGACATTAACAAGGGTTTGGAAGAAGTTGATTCCAATCCTCATGGATGACTTTGAGGGGTTCAAGACTTCAGTGGAAGAAGTAACTGCAGATGTGGTTAAAACAGCAAGAGAACTAGAATTAGAAGTGGAGCCTGAAGATGTGACTGAATTGCTGCAATCTCATGATAAACTTTGAGCAGATGAGGAGTTGTTTCTTACGGGTGAGCAAGGAAAGTGGTTTCTTGAGATGGAATCTACTTCTGGTGAAGATGTTGAAAAGATTGTTGAAATGACAACAAAAAACTTAGAATATTACATAAATTTAGTTGATAAAGCAGTGGCAGGGTTTGAGAGGACTGACTCCAATTTCCAAAGAAGTTCTCTAAGTAAATTGCTATCAAAAAGCATTGCATACTACAAAGAAATCATTCCTGAAAGGAAGAGTCAGTCAATGAGGCAAACTTCATTGCTGTCTTATTTTAAGAAATGGCCACAGCCACCCCAGCCTTCAGCAACCACCACCCTTATCAGTCAGCAGCCATCAACAAGGAGGCAAGACCCTCCACCAGCAAAAGATGACCACCCGCTGAAGGCTCAGGTTATAGTTAACATTTTTTTTTTAGCAATAAAGCATTTTTTAAATTAGAGTATGTACTTTTTTTGGACATAATACTGTTGCACATTTAATAGGCTACTATATAGTGTAAACATAACTTTTCTATGCACCAGGGAACCAAAAAATTCATGTGACTCTATTTCTATCATTGCTTTATTTCAGTGGTTTTTGTGGAACCAAACCCACAAAATGTCCAACGTATGCCTGTAGTGACATTTCAGTACAGAGGAATGTCATCAAGCACACACACACACACACACACACACACGCACACATGCACACACACACACACATACACACACCAATAACCCTGAATCAAAAAAGAAATAAAAAACTTTACCTCAAACTTGAGATTTCTGCTGGGCTACAGTGATTTCATTAGCTTAGCAGTAACACTTTAAAGTAGATGAAAATGCAAAAGTCTACAGCCTGGTTACTTGCTGACTGAGAAATACCACTGAGATCTGAAGACAATTGAATTGACATACATATGTAATTTTATTTAAATAATGATAAAGCTGGTAATTCCCAGGGAACCCATTTTGTCTGGGTAAGAAAGTTGCTGTTCTGGGATTAATGAAAGCAAAAGTGTCTGAGCCTGGAGAGAGAGAGAAAGAGAGAGAGAGAGAGAACGTACTTTGACTATTTTTGCAAGACAGAGAGAAGGGGAAATTCTGCACCAAAGGATCAAACAGGATTGCGATTTTTATTTTTTATCAGACAGGATTTCCACGAGAAGCTTGGGGAAAAAATGATAAAATATGTGTTGCATTAGGTCTCTATTGGACTCTATAGTCCAGGGGGAAGATCCCAAGTTTATTGCCTATCAGATCTGTGTGTTAAGATCAATATTTGGCTGGGTTTTTAAAGCAAGAAACTAAAAGGCTAAAATAGTTTTGGACAATCCATCCCTTGAAAATTAAAGAATAAGAAATAATGCAACAGCAGGTATCTTAAATATTTAAGAGTAATGCTGGGTTACCAAATATACTGAGAAAGTGACTCTCCTTGGGGCATGATTTTAATTTTTTTGAAGCAATTATTTTGGATTAAAAAAAAAACACTATTTTTCTGATTCTAAAATTTAAACCTTCCCAATGTAGATAATTTAGAAAATACAAAATATTTTATTTTTAGATTTCACATATGAGGGATATCATATGGTAGTTTTCTTCTCTTTCTGGCTTACTTCACTTAGTTTTTTAAAATTTTTAATTAAAGAAAAAATCTTAGGGGGTAGGTAATTAGGTTTACTTGTTTATTTATTTTTTGAAGGAAGTATTGGAGATTGAACCCAGGACCTTGTGCATGCTAAGCATGCACTCTACCACTTGAGCTACATCCTCCCCCACAGAAAATGCAAAATATTTTTAAAGGCAAATAATCATTCATCACCACATGCAGGACGTCATTTTCTTTTAAGATTTCCTTCATTGTCACTTCAAGAGGTCTTCCTCACTCCAATATTGCACAAGTAATTACCTATATTTTCCTTTAAGATATAGTTATTTATTAGACATTTAACTCTCTAATCTGCGTTTGGGTGAGAAAGTGTCTGTAAATTTGGTAAACAACTAACCAATTGACCTAGCTTTATTTATTGGCTAATCTCTTCTATATAATATAGTATAATATGATATAATATAATATAATACAATATAATATAATATAATATAATATAATATAATATAATATAATATAATATAATAAATACAACCTTTATAAATTGCTTAATTTCTACTTACATTGGTGGCTATTTGGGAACTACTTTTCCCATGTCTCTATATTCTTGCATTAGTAATAAAGTAATTTGCATTGTAGCATTGTATTTCCTCAGCTATTCTAACAATTTAATCTTCTATGTAGACATTAATATCACACTCTCGTATCTTCACCCCCTAAAATAATCATTGTTATTTTCACAGCAACTACCCATAAAGTAATTTGGGAAGTATTGATATCTTTACCATATTGAAGAGCTTTATTTTTTGCCATCTGTATACACCTACATCACCTTCCACCCTCCCCCAAGTCTTTGTTTATGCTATTGCTTCAGCTTAAAACATCTTTTCTCCTTCTCTTCTATGGCTCATTTTAAAGTCTCAGTTTAAATGTCTCAGTGTAAATGTTCAGGTCTCACTTCAAATGTCAGTTCAATCCTGGAAAAGGGGTCAAGACAATGGTTCTTGTGCCATCTTTCTTTCTTTTTTTTCCCTGTTTATGTGATCTATAACATACTTGCAGGGCATTTTGAACTGTCCTGCTATGAATGTGTTTCTCTTGATTCTTCTTATAGCCATACTTATTTAAAAATATGTTGCAAGACTATTTCATTTAGTGCATTAGAGCTCTTGAGTCCTGAATTGTAACATTTATTTTTAAAATTTATTATATTTTCTGGTTTAATGCAATCATTGCCTTTGAAATACAGAATTTTTACCAAAATAGTTCTAGGTGTTAACACTTCTTTCTTCTCTCACCCCTCATCCCCTGCCCCAAACACAGAGTAAATTTGACTGCTAGACATCACTTTCAAACTGAAAATTCAAATATTTGTTCAGCTCAGGAAATTTTCTCTACACTATTCTTTGGTTTTTGCTTCTATTACATATGTCTCTTCTCTTCTTCTAAAATTTCTATACTGTGCCTGTTGGAGTCCTTGAATTTGTCCACAAGGTTGCTCATATTTTCTCTTACTGTGTTTCACCAATTTTCTATTTCCTCAGAGTTCTGGATGAATTTCTTGAATCCATATACAACTTTTTAAATTCAATTATTACCTTATTATATAGTACTTCTCTGAAGTTTTAAATTTTACAATCTTAGTTTAAAAAAAATCTGTGTGTGTGTGTGTGTGTGTAACTGCAATTCATCTCTCATAATTTCTTGTTCTAGTGTTGTTTTATTTATCTTCTGGACCAATTATATTCTTAAATCCTATTGTAAAAAAATCATAAAATTTCTATAATGTTCTTCTGTTACTTGGAATACTTACGGTTCCCAATAAGGTATCTCTTTTAATTCTTGATAATTTCTTTTGTTTGAACTGCAGTGTATTTTCACATGGGTGAAGTTTTCCCTTTTCTTTTAAAAAATTTTTACATCTGAATATCTATGGTTGCTCATTACCTTGCCATAGTTCAGTAGAAATTAAGATAGAGTCTAGAAGAAATTGGTATAGATCTTTACATAAATTTCTCAGATCTAGGTGCAAAGAAGAGGAAATTTTATAATTATTCTAAATTTATATTGTTAGTGAATTCATAGTCTGGAGGGATTGAGAAAAGATCCAGGGCCCTAAATAGACTAAGAAGGAAACTTTGCCACTGTGCTATTTCTTCATTTGCAAAAGCAAATTCAATGCAAACAAGCCTAGAAGCAAACTGACAATAATCAGCTTCCCTGCACCAAGAACAAGTCATGGCAGTCTCCAGCTTCCTTCTGAGTGATGCTGCCCTCACTGTCAGTTAAGTTAATCTCACTTTCCCCTAGGTCTAATTATAGGTCTAGATGCTGTGCATGAACAGAGGTCAGGTAGCATTAATGTGGTATGCCCTTCAGTGTTCTTTGGCCCACTTTAGCAATCAGCCTTCTTCTTTAATCTTTAAGAAGCACCACTGGAATTGGCTCAATTTACTTCTCAGACTTATTACTATTATTTTTTACAGGAAGCATTTTTTTCTGTTCAGGATTCTATTCTTTCCTTCTTCTTTCATTTCAGAATAATAGCTCTCATTTTCACTAATAGGAAATCCTAAAAGTTTGTGGCACATCGATTGCCAGGTTTCCACATTGTTTTTATGTCTTTTCAGAGGGAATATGGAGAATTATTGTGCTATTGCTGCAGTTTTAATGGAAGGCATTCCTTTCACTTCTTCTAGGCTTCCCTTCCTTGAAATCTTAGAATTGTTAGGAAAAACTTCGGATTACTCAGAAAATACTTGTACCATAGTATTGACATTTTGGTTTGGTATTAAGACAAAATTATCCTGGTTAGGAGATCCATAAAGGCATTATTAGTCATTATACTCTTTTTTAAATTCAACAAATATTTATTCATAAAAGTAAATGAGATACAACCATAAAGCTGAATATAACAGGAAGAGGGAGTTAGATGAGGAAAATTTAGTTTTATTTATGAATTATTAAAAAGAAATCTGTGACATTATGAGCACCTGTACAAGTAAAAACAAATTCAGTGGAACTCTCATGAAAAATTTCTTACCAAGGTGCAGCATGAGGACTCTGAATCCCTAAATCAAGACATGGAAAGCAAAAATAGGGTTACCAAAATGAGGACTGGGCAAATGGGGGTTGGAAGGCAACTGGGAAGACACTGTGCTGACTCACAGTATTACCTAGTGTTGGATGAACCTTTTTTCCCCCACTTTGGCATCATCTTTATATTATAGTATTTCCAGTACTCTAAGATTAAGAAAATTTCTTAAAGGTTTTCCAGTTAGTATTTGTGCATGTACAGAAAGGTGAATGCTTGAATGACAAGAAATCAATGCATGTCAAAGCTAGTTATTTACTTGCTGAATAAGGATTTTCTATTGCTTTCCATGTGGCCGCTCTCCAGCAATGGTGGGTCAAGTCCTCATACTTTGAATTTCTCTTATTTCAACTTCTGCCCCATCTTTCTGACTGACTCTCTGGTCCTCTTCTACTGCTTTTAAGGGCCCACCTGGATTTGCAAGATCCATGAAAATTTCCGTATGTTAAAGCCAGCGGATTAGCAACCTTAATTACATCAGCAAAGTCCCTACTTAATAGTATCTAGGATTGAAAAACCTGCTCATGGCAAACTTGGGGAAAGGTATCTTCAGAAATCTGCCTACTGCCAAAGGTATACATGGCAGACTATCATCAGGGAGAGACCTGTGTTTCATGGATTTGCCAACTCTCTTCTTTACTCACTGCTGCTATACGCTTTTATACATTTTTGCATTTATAAATATTACAGATTTGCAAGGCTGACTTCTTAACCTTGACCTGGCTATAAAAAAGAGAGAAATTCAAGAATTTCCAAAAATTTGAAACACTAACCTAACTAAATCCTCGAAGTTATTAGCCTTTGAGTTTTACATAATTTCTTATGATATAAAGTGCACAAAAAGCCCTATTAAAATAC
This sequence comes from Camelus ferus, assembly GCF_009834535.1. NCBI lineage: Eukaryota > Metazoa > Chordata > Mammalia > Artiodactyla > Camelidae > Camelus > Camelus ferus. The sequence goes on along the minus strand of NC_045732.1, from coordinate 97,122,610 downwards.
CACTGTAAGTTAATCACAAAAGACCCTTTAGAATTCTTAGAGATGCTCATTTTGTAGAGAAATGGAGAGAAAGAAATGTCAGCACTGGCAGCTGAAAGGGTACAGATCTCCTGGTAATGAGAGAGGCAGCTGTTTCAATACAAAATTTTTTAAAGTAAAATATCCCATTGTGCCCTGGAATCCCTACTTAATTATGGTGAAGAACTAGAGTTTACTGTTTTCTTTTTAACTATCCAGAAAAAAATGATCTTAAACAAGTAGGTATGATCTAAGGAAATTTTAAAGATTTAAAGTAATCTAAGATAGAGAGCAAGCTACATTGTCAATTGGTAGTTCTCCAACTGGACAGACAGTCAGACAAATGAGCTTATTTTTATATAAATTTTTAGAAATGTAAGTGAGTCATTGAAATAGTCCCTCTTTAAAATGTTTAAGATTCAAAATAGGTTCCTGGATTCTTTAGACATTATAAAGTAATTAACAGAGTATAAGCTTTGAAGACAGACAAAACAGGTCCCAAACCTTGGCTTTCTCACTTAGTAAATATATGTGTATGAGAAATTTACCTAATCTTTCCATTTCACTTTCATCACCTATAAAATAGAAGTAATGTTACCTAGTTTGAAGGCTGTTAAGAGAATTATACATTGTGCCAAATTCATACTCAGTACCAGGCACATAGTAAGTGCTAAAATGATAGCTTATAGTTATTTGCCCGAGCCTCCACAAATGTGAGCCTTGGCTGCTACTGAGTAACACATGAGGCAAATGTCAAAGGTGGTACTAAGATATGCTAATCTCCTTAATGAACAAACCCTTTTGCTTATCCACTTCCTCATCTTCTCCTCTTCATCTTCTCTTTTTCCTCCTACTTCTTCTTCTCCTCTCTGCTTTTCTTCTGTATCTCTCTCTGTTCTCTCCTTTCTTGAGCTTTCTTTCATTCCCTTGTTTTTTCTTCTATTTATCCCAAGAGTGGTTGGAGAAACAGGAGTAAAATATTGTGCAGTTATACAGACCAATGGGAAAAAAAGTGTTTTAAGGAGGAATCTGTTATTAGTGTGAAATCCAATGAAGAGATTAAGAAGAATGAGAACAGAGAAGACAACTCTGCAGATCTGGCAAGAAAAGAGTCTACTGATGACTTTCATGAGAATAGTCACATTCCAGTGGAGGTATTAATCTGATGGATGACTAATTTTCCAGTTTCAAGGGGATATAAAGCACAATGATTGGACTCATATAGAGACGCAGTCACAAAATAGTAGTAAAAACTCAAACCAGCTTTAATCCAGCCACCTAACCTCCTGAAACATAATGGGGAAGAAAGGAGGACCCTTGCTAGAAAGGGAAATTAAAGATTAAAAAGTCTTCAGAGGCTGGAGGAGGAATAACACTTAAATGAGAGGGTCTCAGAAGGTACAACTTCAGCTACTCTGAGCTAGTTTGTGATCTGTTGCCTAGAGCTGTCTCAGAGAGATTCATCAACTGATTTACTCCAAATGCTGCCTCCAGACCCAAATCTTCATACATACTTATTGAGCCAGGTGGGTGTAATCAGTATTAGAAATGGTGAGGCAGGGGAGTGGCCAAGATGGCAGAGCAGGAAGACCCTGAGCTCATCTACTCAAATGGGCACACTAAAACTGCAACTATTTATAGAGCAACTATCAATGAGAACAACCAAAGAACTAGCATAAATGATTTCCCACAACTAAAGATATAAAGAAGAAACCACAACAAGATGGGTAGGAGGGGCGGAGATGTGGTACAGTCAAGACCCACACACCCGTGGAGGCAACTCACAGATGGGAAGATAATCATAACTGCAGAGGTTCTCCCCAGGGACAGAGGGGTCTGAGCCCCACATCAGGCTCCCCAGCCCAGCGATCCTGCATCAGGAAGATATAGTACACCCAGAACATTTGCCTCTGAAAGAATGTGAGACTTGCGTATGGGAGAGCCAGAGGGCTGTAGGAAATAGAGACTTCACTCTTAAACGGTGCATGGAAATTCTCACATGCTCCAAGACCTAGTACAGAGGCAGTAATTTGAAAAGAGCTGGGGTCAGACCCACTTGCTGATCTTGAAGAGCCTTCCAGAGAGGCAGGAAGCAAGTGGAGCTCACCCTGGGGACATAAACACTGATGGCAGCCATTTTGGGGAGCCATACCGTGGTGCTGGCAAGAGATACTGTGGAGTCCTCCCTCTAGCTTATGAGCGCTGGGAGCTTACCTGCCTATTAGTTGTTTGGCACCAGCCCCAGGCCCTCCAGGATCCATAGTCAGCTGTTCTGGGACCCCATCCCACCTACCAGAAGGCCCAGGAACCAGCCTCCCCCACCAGCAGGCTAGCACAGACCTGAGAACCCCCAGGGCCTGCTAACAGCCCCACCAGGACCTGGCCTTGCCCAACAGCAGGCTAGCATCGGCCCCAGGAACCCCCAGGCCCTGCTGCTAGCCAGGTGAAATGTACAGCATGGGGAATATAGTCAATAATATTGTAATAACTTTGTACTTTGTATGGTGACAGATGGTAAGTATACTTATCCTGAAAATCATTTTCTAATAAAGCAGATAATGTGTGGTAGGTAGAGAACTCAGAATTAGAAGAGCCCTCATTTTTAGGGCTTCTTCCTATGAAGTTTATACCTTTGGGTGAGTTATTTCACCATCATACAGCTCAGTTTCTTCAACTGGAAAACAGAAATTATTCCCCCCCTGCTTAATTAATAAGCCAGTTTTTACGATAAATGACCTAACAGTTTGTGAAGCTGTTCTAAAAAAATTCTATGTAAAACTCTGTTTCAAAATTTTACATGTCTTATGTAAAATTCTAAATAACACAATAAAAATCAATGTGTCTTAATCATTCTTTAACCAAATGCAGTCCTATAACTGTGTAGAATATCACTTGTGCTTATGTCTTGGGTTAGACCCTTAGGATATCATGAAAAGTAAAGTAAGAAAAGGTCTATCATTTTTAATCCATCTAAAAATCGAGAACAATTAGGAATACATTAAAATATAATGCAGATCCATAAACCAACAAAGTATTCTAAAAGGAACAGATAAATTCACCTTGAAAACTTTAACATTCTGATTTTAATAATACTTGGAAGCTATTTCATTATCCTCTAATGCAGATAAAACTATGTAAAGTTTTGACCCAGTTGATTAAATATCTACTTAGACATCAATTTCTCCCCTTAACTCCTTAGTGGAATCTTGCAGTTTGCTACACTAAAGAGTAAACGGTAACTGGATAGTGCATCAAAGAAAGATGGGGAAATTTCAAGAAGAGACCTTCTCAGACTTTTCTTACAGTTGCCACTGATCAGCAAACTCAGTGTTTGATTACTTTAATATTTTCTCACAAATAGGAAGAAAATTGTGCTCTTCTGATGCTGCACAACTTCAGATTTGTTTGGCTCACAAAATGTATTTCTGTACAATTATATGTGTGACTGAACTACTATGCTGTACACCAGAAACTGACACAATATTGTAAACTGACTATACTTCAATAAAATAAAAATTTTTTTAATTTTCTAAAAAGGAAGGAGCCCATCAACAGCAGTAAAATAATTATAAATAAAAATATTTTTAATTCTTACTTGTATAAATATATGGAACTACAAAATGTTGTGCTACTTATAAATTTTTTGTTTGCTTTTATAAATGTGTTTACATGTACTTCTTAACTAAGTTAAAAAAAATCACAGTTCAGCTTAATACAAAAGTGTCTCTTTAACATGACTAAGCCACTTGGTAGATGAAGAGTATGGAGCAGGTCTTACAAAATTGCTCAACTTCCTTTAAACTCCAAATGGTTCATATGCATTTAAGAAAAGTTAATCTAAACCACATTTAAGTGATTGGCTCTGAAATATCCATCAAATCCCAGGATGGGGATTTGGAAGTCACTGTTGACTGTTTCTTATATGGAGGAGACCAACATACATCCTGTGTTGCAAAACCACAGAACATCTGTACCTGGAACTACATGCCATTATGATCACTGTATCACAAGAAAGACACAGAATGGGGCAGGAGAAACTTAAATGATCACAGACTGGGAGATGCTGCCATAGAAGAACAACCTTAAACTTGGACTTTCCAGTGAAGTGCTACTCTCTAGGGTCTTGTTTTATAGAACAAGGGGCAAGGTTTAAATTGTAAACAGGTATTTTTAGGACCATGAGAAGGAAAACTATGTTCCACAGGAGATCAAATAGTTTAGTAAAGAGAATACAGAGGTTGGAGTAAAATAGGGTGGAGTGAGAGTCCTAACTCCAACACTGATCTGCTGTGTGATGCTGGGCAAGTTACTTTGTCTCTGAATCTCAGTCTCTTCACCCACAGAATTATAATAATTACAATAACCTGTTTGGGAATTAGATGAGATATTATTTTAATACCAAACATTTAATGGGTATTTACTAAATATTACTTCAGCATTTTACACATAAAAAATAAAGCAGAATTAACTATTCAAAAAAGGGCACATGCTAAAGACACAAATAGTTTCAAGAAGCATAATTATGAGAGTGATACATTCATAGTAGATTTTTAGACAGAAGTTAGGAATATTAAGAAAGGCTAAAAATTCTCAATTAGAAGAATTAAGCTCTGAGTCTCTAATGTACAGCATGGTGACTATAGTAATTAATAAGGTGTACACAGGAAAGTTGCTGAGAGCAGATCTTCAGCATTCTGACCATACACACAAAGAGTTTATGTGCGGTGATGGATGTGTTCATTTTCTTGACCTTGGTAATCATTTCACAATCTTTATGTATACCAAATCATTACACTGCACACTTCAAACATATAGTTACATTTGCCAATTAGTCCTCAATAAAGTTAAAAAAAATTAAAATGAAAGCTATCTCAAGCCTTTTGAGGTAAATATTTAAGAAGATATTTTAGAGGAAATCTTGGCCCAAATGTCAGGGGAAGAGACTTTTTATCCCTCCACAGCTGGATCCAAATAAACAGATTATTTTTTTATAACTTACTAATTTTTAAATAAATGTTTTATTTTTGACACTTTTAGATTTACAGAAATATGTTAAAAATAGTACAGAGGGTTGGCACATAATCTTCACCAAGTTTCCTCTAATGTTAATAAACATAACCATGGTACGTTACTATTAACTAATCTCCAGACTTCACGTGGATTTCACCAATTCTAAACAGTCGTTTTTATAAGGCAGGGAATGAGAATTTTAGAACTGTCAGAGATAGCAATTGGTCAAAAGAGATTTCCACAAAGGTCCTTTTTTTCCTATTTAAGGTAATATTAAACAACAAGCAGGTATTATCCACCCTTATTCTCAGCCCTCCAATGATGAGGTTTCTCTGCCATATGTTTAACTATTTCAAATGTCCAAGTAGATAATCAAAACAGTCTCCTGTCTTATCCTAAAAGTGATTTGTCTCTGGTCAGTCATTATGGGCATGGTCTGCTCCCTGCTCCCCTCCTTTCACAAAACCTACCTCCTTTTTTCAAGCCTAAATTGACTGTTAGTCAAGACATTCAATTATAATTTTTCCTGAATTAGGGCATTGAGACATGGGCTTCCTACAATTACAGAAATGTTTACAAATTAGCATGCACATAAAAATTCTCATGGCATAGCATCAGTCCTAAAGACTAGAGAACACCCCATGATCTCTTCTAGTCCTTATTTATAACATAAATAATCTCTTGGGAATGAAAAGGCCTAAATCTTGCTATCCTATGACAGTATTTCTGAATCCTTATGCTCCCAGATGCAGAATTCACTGCCCTGTGGAAAATAGCCAAGAAAGCACTTGATTCTGTAGGATTGTCCCAGCCCAGGAACAACGGGCAGTCAGTCATGTTTCTCTTAGGACTTCTCATCTTTTACTGGGCTGTACGAAATACGATTCTGACCCAGTTTTCTATTTGCTCTTCTTAGAAAACTACTTCAGTTAGTTTGCTCTCTTAAGGGCAAATAAACCTTGAGTGTTACATTCAAGAGCGCTTGCAGTGAACAAAAACAGAGAGGATTATTAGTAATTTTGGCTCTCTGTCTTTCTACTTGCAATTTTACTTGAGAAATAGTTTGCATTTGCTACTAAATAAAGAAAAGAACAACATACAAAATTGAATGTATAGCATAATCACGACCTTTTCAATTCCATAAGAAAACGTAATAAAGAAAATATCCTCCAATACATTGATTTGAGGAGTAGGCCATTTATGTTTTTAAACTTATTTTCAGGACTTAATCTATTTATAACTTAAAAATAAGTGAGATACACACTTAAGAAAAAAGACGTACATCAATTTCAAGAACTGTGAAGTATTTTGGATGCTATGACATCTGATATGTTTAGAAGTAGCTGTGTAGGGGACATTATGCTGTACACCAGAAACTGATATATTGTAACTGACTATACTTTAATAAAAAAAACAAATTTCTGTTGCAAATGGCAGGAGAAAAAAAAAATAAAAGAAGTGGCTGTGCAGGAAGTAAGCCACCTCTAATTGTGATTTGAAAGTAATGTGGAAATGCCCCTTTGCCTCAAATTAGTTTCTTCACAAACTTTCATATAAATGCCTGAATCCTTGCAATTATGACACTACTGTTCTGGACTGTAGATAATTTCCTTTGTTAAAAAAAAATGCATACTTTAGAAGGGGAAAGCTATTGAACATATCTTAATAAAGATTTATAGTTGAAACCTCAAAAACCAAACCAAACCAAACCATGAGACCAGGTACACATGATTTAGTTAATGTTCTTAATGGCAGGCAACCAAAACTGTTTTAGAACCGTATAGGAAAAAAACATATTTTATTGAAATCTGTCTGGTAGCCAATGCAATCACAAGGAAGATGGAAAAATCAGGTTTTGGCAATAAGTAGGAAAAAGGGAGCAAGGGTACAGTGGAGAATGCACTCTATTGTAAGTGACAAAAGCAGTGGCAGTAACACCAAATTCAAAATTTAGGCGGGTGGAAAAATCTGGTCAAATGGCTATCCAGTATCTAAAAGATAGGTTGAAGAAGTGGGTATCTTTTTTGTTTTCAGTGTCTATAGTGTGAGGTGGGCTCTCTCTCCCACTAAAATTCATGACGTAAGGAATTAATCAACATGGAAGTTCAAGGATGATAAACACCCAAATGTCCACAGCAAATATGATATAGGGGCAGATAATAACATGATGATGTAAGAGGGAGTTTTATGTGGCCAGGTACAATATATTTACATTTCTTATATTTGGAATCAAAAGACATGGAGGTAATAGATAATGACATAAAGGGGAAATTTAAGGCAAGCCTGAGGAATTTAGTGTAAGGTTCGGCTGTAAGATGTTTATGCAAGTGTAATTTGATACGGTAATGTTTGAAAAGATTACCCTTGCAGCAGTGAGAAAACGGTAGATCTAGGAAACAGAGACAGGAAGTGGGATATCTAAGCCTGTCAATTGTCAGTGCTCTGTCAACATTTCACCAGGGGCAAACTGAATAAGGTGAAAGACGTCAGATCCCCAGTTGCTCCTCTTACTCATTCTTACCTTATTGCTTCCCTCACTTGTTATGTCATTCCAAAAAGGTCTATTTCCTGCCTCCTATGATTAGTAGTAAGCTAACAAAGTTCCCTGAATTTATACCATTTCACATGATTCTAAATTCTCAACATGTGTAGCTGCTGAATAAAGTACAACCTTCTACATATTATATACATATTATATACGTGTGTGTGTGTGTATATACACACATACTGAGAAACCTATCTTTTTGAAAAAATTAAATCTCATTTCCCTTGATCTACTTTAGAATTTTGGTTGACCTCATTTTATATCAGAAGAATCTTCAGCAAACTACTGATTTCAACTGCTTGCTATAAGCATATCTCAAAGCAATGCCTTATATACATTCATTTCACTATTGGAAAAGAGCTTTGCAGCAAATCCATAAGTATTTACTGCTCAACTTATATATTTTATAAATTCTAATTTTTGAATGTTTGTTCTTAAAGAGAAGAACATCTATAAAGCCAAAGCTTGTTACTCTTAGTTCATTTATATGGGACATTTAGTCATTGGATGTATCTGTTTATCATATTAACTTCAATATGCCAGACCCAGTGTATTATGGAAAGATGTGGGGACGGCAAGGTTAAAACTCTTTTGATTAAATACCACTTTCCTATATACTCCGATCACAGATCTTTTAATTTGACCAGCTCAATATTTCACTCAGTCAAATCTATAAATACCATCTTATTGTGCACAATTAAAACTTACCAATTTTCTGTACAAAATCTAGGTTGGCATGCCTTAATATGTCAGAGTGCCTTTTAAGAATGCTTTTTAGACACCAGACTAAAATACGTGCATTAAAAACTGAATTTGTGGATAATATGAATTGTACTGGTCAGGGATACCACAAATATTTAAAAACAAAAAAACTAAATCATAAAAATACAAAAAAACAAAGCAAAAGTATAGTATTATAATATGTCAGAAAAGTCATGTTCTATGGACAATTTTTATGGTATAATAAAATGTGTGTTGACCACAGTCTTTGCCCATAAACATTCGTTTAGCTTATCTCAGTATCAAAATGTTTTTAAAAAGAGCGTTTTTTCAGCTACAGAACTAGGGGGATGCAACATAGAGGTAGGGAGCAAAGGCATTGCATTGTGTGGAACATACTTTTGAACTATGGCCAATTTAGCATATAGACATGTTAGCCTTTGGCCTATTCTGCGTATTAGTGAACAATGATTTTATCATCCAACATCTGGGGCACATTCTCGACAGAGCAGAATTCTGTAAGCTTGTGGTGTAGATTTATTTCATGTATACATCATTGGTGATACCAGTGTAGGTCAAATGTCCAACAAAGGTCAGAGAGTTGTTTCATTGCTAATCCAGTTTAATGCTGAAACTGTTAGAAATAATACCCCTGGGGGTGGAGGGAGGGAGAAAGGAGAATGAAATACCCTTCTTCCCATGAGGAAGATTTGTTCTTTCATTCTTAGTGAATTAGAATTACCCATGCTTAGAGAAAGTGAAAACATTTCTTACCAAGCTAACAAATTCCAGCAGATGCCAAAAGGGCCTTTTCCAACTGCTAGCATTACCTATTGATGAGATCAGTCATGGAAGAATTTATAAAATGAGAGAGATAAACTGTGGCATTATCTGGCCTAATCCCTCTTTCTTCAGGCTAAACCATTCAGGATGGATGATTGTCTATTGTCTTGCAGATCTCAAGAAGCACATAATGAATTTCAGTATTTTACCAATCTTTTCTGTTTCTCTAAAAATCGTATTTCTTATCTCCACTTAAGTGAATCTTTTCCTGTTTAATAACACATGCACATTATTCTTTAATATTCTTTCCTTAGAGGCTTCTTATGATATTGGGGATAGTAATCTAATCCATCTTTATCCCTTCATTCTGTAAACTAAACAACCTTAATTCCTTTAACATTCCTAGAAGTGGCAGTTCTAGGCACCAGGGACATGAAATAAGCAAGCAAGAATTTTAATGAAAATTGTATAAATTAAAATTCAGCAATAGCATATATATTGAAGAACATCATTCTTGAAGTGAAATCAAATTCACATACCATAATCTATGTCTTACTTGATGTGGAAATATTTTCTATAATTCAATTGAGTCATTCAAGCATCAATTCTAAGATAGTAACCCTCCGTGTCAAGCCACTAAGGTTTTCTTCCTTCACAGTAACAAAGACTGGAAAATGAGTATACCATACTTAATGGAGTTAATGGCTAAGACAGAGAAATATATAACAGGTCTGAGGTGTAGTTAGCATTAAAGTAATGACAATGTTAAATCAACAAATAGCAAGGATAAATTAAGCCAATTGAATCAAGGTTTATTTTCAAGTTAAACAGCCAAAATTAAAATTCTGATATATTTACATCATCTCTAGAAGTCTAAATGTCTTCTAATACTATCTGGAAACATTGTAAAATAATTATAATAGCAGATATATTTTGTTTCTGTTTTAAGAAGAATGTATCTAGTCTTTCATCAATAAATAATCTGAGTTTTTTCTGGAGTATGTGCATGTTTGTGAACATACATGCTTTCATTTGGAGCAGGGGTAGTACTGTATTAAGATTTTGGTATCAGAATCATGAAATCTTTGTGAAATAAAGTGGATTGCTTTCCATTATATGTAATAATGTATATATGTATGCATGTATGTATTATAAAATAAACCTGGGCACAAAATACAAAAAGAATTCAGACAGTACATGAGTGCATTAAATTAAAAACACAAATAAAATTCTTTATGTTTACCATGGAACAGTGAATTAGATATTCTGAAGGACAAAAAGGAAAGCTGTAGTGTGAAACACATAGATGTTGTTTAAAGTATAAAAACTGTACTTTTAAGTACATTGGTGATCTCTCAAGAAAGAGAAATGCCCAAGGCCACAAAAATTAAATGGGGAGTTGAAACAAGTGTGGTAAGTGAAATATGGGCTGCCCATATTAGGAAGCTGGAGCTTCAGGGATAGATGGCCAATTCTATCAAAACTGAGAAATTAGACTGTAGACTTGTACAAGGTGGGGCAGTGCTGTACTGAAAATCTCAGCAAACATCCAGATCTTTAAGGAGGATACATCCTCAGCAAAATTGTTTTATGTGACTTTTGTTTTATTTGCTTCAAGAAAGAGGGTAAGATAATTATTGAACAACAAGGTAAGATAAGATGGTAATAATTATTTCAAAGTGGAGGAAGTAAGATATTATCTCTTAACTTAAAATACATGGGACTTGAAAGAATCTACCATTTGACAAGAATGCTAGAGAGTGGCATCTTCTGGAGAGGGTTAAGTTTATATTAAAGCAAGCAGGGAGAAGGAATGCCTGGAGAAAATTTGAAGTATTGACTGATAGAGACAGGGTGAAAGACATGTGGATTTCATATGAACAGTGCCTTTCATGGGGAAATACCTATGATTTTAAAACTAGCTGAATAATATTAAGTATAAATATAGAAGTTTAATAATAAAATATTATTGAGGAAATAATTTTTTTGCCTTTATATACAAAATATACAAACATTCCAATGGAAAGTAAATTGCACAGTATTATAGAGTAAAGCTAATCTCAAATCAATTATATTTGACTTTAGGATGTTGTTTGAATATCATATTTAGGCATTCCACCCAGAGTTTTCCTCCCTAGTGTCAGTAATTCAAGAGAACAATGAGAGATATGGAAGAGAAATACAAGGAAAGCGAGACCTTGTATGGATTATCCAACACAGAAATAATTAACAGTAAATTTTTTGCCTTAATTTCAGTCACCTGATGTTGATTAACTTATTTATTTATTTTTCCCTAAGAGATGAAAACACATTAGAAAATCTATTTATTACTCTCTATAGAACCGTGCTTTTTAATACAGAAGATACAACTATGTTAAAAAAAAAAAAGAGTAATTCTAACTTGTCTTTTTGTATAGTGTTGACATGAGATATTTCTTCTCTTTTATTGTTTCTTGTTACAGTTACTCTATGATTTTGCCCTGCTAGTAATCTTAGTAATTCTTTTATCCAGTGATAGAATTCTTTTAGAGGGAGTGAGGAAGATTGGATTTTTTTGTTCAAAAGAAAAACTACTGTAAGGATTTCTTTGATATATTTAATAAGAACAATAGCTAAAATGTCACTCAACTGCTACTATATACAATCAAGAAACTTTCAGAGGTTGTAAATAAAAAGCAATTTTAAAGATTGATCTTGACATATATACATAATGATGGTCTGAATAGGGAGCAAGGTCACTGCTGAAGTAGACTAAAGAGATCTTTACTCTCTGAACCCTTTTTCACTAAAGACACTTTGTCCTTGAAAATCTTTGGCCATACTATTTAACACCATATTACCTAAGTACACATGTAAAAATAAAAATGAAACCAATAATTGAGATCTGTTGTAATTAATATAAAAATCTAATCAAATGTAAATAAGGGATGAAAACCAGCATAGAGTAGTATCTGCAAAAATGGCACAGCAAGGACCTTCTAAAATCTCCTCCCTAAAGGCAATAGAAAAACTGGCAAAAATGATAGGAAGTAACTGTTTTTAGAAATCTGGAAATTGACCAAAGGTTTGCAGCAATTTGGGAAGAGGTTATTCAAGGAAAAGGGATAAACCTCAGCAAGAGCAGTTAAGTTTTGCGGCATTTTAATTTGCCATATTCCGATCTCCATCTCCAGATTCTCAATAACTATGAGAACCAACAGCCCACATTCACCATGAAATCACCATAAAAACTAAAGCTTTGCAGTTGCCAGAAGGAACTGAATGGAGTTGGAACTTCTTCAGATCCTCATTCCCAAAGAATTCACATTGACTTGTCTGGTATTCCCCTGGTGACCATACTTGCAAGGTTGTCTTCTTTGACCTGACTTGGAGATCACCAGGAATAAAAAGACTTTTCCCAAGGGATGTTTGTCAAAAATAAGTACAGGCAATTGATTAAATTCATGGCTGCTTGAAGAAGTAGGTAACAGTTGAGACACAGAACAGGTTAACCACAGTGAGACTCTGTACAAACAGAAAGTAAGGGCTAAGGTGCACTTGTCAACTTCCTGGGTGAGTATTAAAAGTGTACAATAACATGCACACAGAATCTCTAGGCAAAGAATGAAAGACTTACCATGAAATCTCTGTATAAATAATTACTGACCACTAAGATAAGGGAGAGGATATTTCCCTGGCTACACATGACAATGAACACCTCATTTAAGGTCCAGATCAACCAAATCCGTGATTGTTCTTCCATTCTTTACTTCTGTTAATAAAATCACCAATCAACTGAATGCTTGTGTTAAAAATCTAGGACTCATCTTTATCTTCTCTTAGTTACTTATTACCTCTGAAATCTAATACTATTTTATCTCCTGACTATATAAGATATATTCCCTTGCTAGAGTTTTTTCAGTCTTCTATCATTTCTAACCTGGTTCATTAAAATCAATGCCCCCCTTAATTCTTATCCTACCTTCAGCCCTTCCTTTTTTATTCTATTCCTCACTTTTCTACTAATGATTAAACATATGTAATTGATGAATACAGATATATAATATGTAATGCTATATATTAGTCTCCTAGGGCTGCTGTAACACAAACTGGGTAGTTTTAAACAACAGAAATTTATTCTCTTACATTTCTAGAGGCCAGAAGAGCAAAATCAATGTGTTGTCAGGGTCATGCTTTCTCTGAAGGTTTTAAGGAAGGATACTCTTTTGCTTCATCCAGCCTCTGGTGCCTCCAGGCATTCCTTGGTTAGCGGCAGCATAACTAATTTTTGCCTCCATCTTCAAATGGCCTTCCCTGTGTATCTGGGTCTCAAATGTCTCTCTCTTCTCTATTATAAGGGCACCTATCTTTGGATTTAGGGCCCACACTGTATCTAGTAGGATCTCGTCATGGGACCCTTAAGTGCATCTGCAAAGACCCTATTTCCAAATAATATATTTCCAGTCACATTCACTGGTGTGGGGGTGGATGGTGGGGTTAGGACTTAGACATATTTTTTTGGCAGCCAATCTTCAACCTACCAGAATGTTATATATATATATATATATATATATATATATATATATATATACACACACATATATATTTATAATTAATTTTATATATAGTTATTTATTTGCTTTAATTAATCTTTGCTTCAATAAATCCTTGATGCCTACATTATAAGGTTCATTCATTCATTCATTTATTCACACAGGCACTGTGCTAGGAACTAGAGCTATAAAGGACAGATATACTCCCTGCCATCATGGATGTCAGAGTATAAAGACAGCAAAACTACTATGTAATTATTAATGTAAATGTGGTTAAATGTTATGAGAATAGACTTCATGATGCTGTGGAAATGTATAGTAGAAACACTTTCTGTAGTTAAATGTTATGTTGAGGGTCAGAGTTTAAGAGACTGATCCTTCACTATCTGATCACAACTCACTTTTCTAAATTCATTACCTCTCACTCACCAAAATGAACTCTATATTCTAATCATACTGACTTCTTTGCAGTTCTGTGAACACATCATTTTCTTCATACTTCCTGAATTTATACATTCTCTTTATTCTGAAACATTCTACCAGTTCTGCACTTGTACATCAAGCAAACTCAGTCACCAAAATCAAATTCAAATGCTACTATTTCTGTGAAGCCTAGTCTCTCCATCATCTGGCCCCAGGTATTTTTTTTCTTCCCAAAGAACTTTCTACATATTTTTTGGCAGTTATCTCAATAAGCTATGTTTATTTATTTACATAGCTATTTCTACAAATTCACTATGAGTTTCTTAAAGACTCTAACATAGTATGATTCACATATACTGATTTAAGATCCAAAAAAGTGACATAGAAGATAAATACATACATGATAAATCAGTGATGAATATACACAGCTAAACCAAAATATGCACTTTTGTCCTTCACTTTGTCCTTTTCTATTTTACATCCTATCTGTTACTTCTCGAGCATCAAATAAATACAAATAGAAATAACTTTTTGTCTATCAAATTAAGAATAATGAAAAAGTGTGATATACCGTATTTTGTTCAAAGTGATGAGCACTTTTGTGCTATGTTAGTGAAAATGTAACTTAGCAAACCTTCAAGAATTTTAAAACATTCCCTGCCTTTGTCTAGCATCTAATGCTTTAAAAATCAACCTTAACTAAATTTTCAGAGATGTGGGCAAAGATTGGCGAATAAAACTGTTTATCACAGTGATATGTGAAAGAATGTAAATGTCCAACAATAGTGAAATGGTTAAGTAAATTATAGTATATTCGTACTGTGGAATATTAGGCAACATTTAAATCTCATGTCTCTGAGGAATATTAATGAAATTTGTTAAATAGTGCAATGAGAGAAGGGTTGATTATGAGTCACTATCTACCGCTAATATTCAGCTTTTTCTGAGAGCTACAGATGCGACAGAGTAGCCCTTTTCATGGGACCATGTTCATCTCCCAAATCCTCTTGGATGTCTTCTCTAAACAAAGATGCTTTTGCTTTTGTTTCTGTTTTTGTAAAGGCAGTATACTCCAAATTTCTGTTTAATGATAGAAAGGAAAAAAATTGTTGGCATTTTAAATTCAGTTCACAGCTCCCTCATCACCTACGCTTGAAGTCTAGGAAGCTGTGAGACTGTAAGCTCAGTCATTTACTTCACTAGTCCTATCAGCCTTTTCCATCAGCCTCATCTTACTCGGAAGGGAATGAACTTTTCCCTTCTTCATCTAAACTGACTTACTTTGACTTACTACTATGGCTTTTCTATTAACATCTGGCAGCTACCTCCAAAGTTTAGTACTCCAGTCTCCTGTCTTCTTCTCACAGCTGCATAGATGGGATTCACCAATTTCACTACAAAAAGAACACTATGATCAACTTACTCAGTACCATCCTTCCTGCAGCTATTTCTCCTTGGTAGATTTTCAAGCTAAACCTTTGCGCCTCTGACTTCTTCTGTTGCTGGTAAAACATTTGTTAATAGCAATGAAGGCTTATCTCACTAAAACATTTTTAATAAGTGAGGAGTGAAACAAAACTTTAGATGAATCCAAAAGATTATAATCAGCTCACTTAAAAAATGTCTAATACTCGACTCTTGCTATTTCTTGTATAACTGATTCAGATAAAACTGCTACTACTTTTTTTTAAGTACAGAAGATTTTGAAAGAAAAACTTGAAAGATTTAATTAAAAAATCTGTTCTCTCACATTTAATACCTCCTAATGCTTTTAATTAATCTGAATATCCTTAATTACTTCTGTAATTTTTTCCATATGTAAATAGCTAATTAAAGTATTAAACTACCCTCAAACGTTGCATAGAACTAAATATGGAATTATTCAAGGCTGATTAAAGGATTACATGGAAAAGGTAGTAAGGCTTCAGGTAAAGTTTTTTGTTGTTTGGTTTTAAAATTCTGAATACTTTTAAATGCATTTTTCCCAACATAATTGTTCTCAGAGTACAATCTGTCATAGAGGTAAGTGGGAAAAGAGGCTTCTTTAAAACAGTAACTTTAGATTTGTGAAACCATTAGAGGATCTAAATGCAATTCAAATAAATGTAAGTGAGTCATAAAATGCTTACTGAAGAAGTGAAAAGAATCAAGATGGCAGAAATGGTTTCCCAGCCTCAGGATATCATCAGCCTAAGAACATTTGTATGGATGCTATACTTTTTAAATTTTTTTAACTGGTCTTCTAGTGACTTAGAGCTGCCTATCAAATTACATCCTTCTGGCAAACTGCTTGGATGAGATTTTGCTGGAAGGTCAAAGTTCTCTCAGTTTACTGACACAAATCAATTACATCTCATAATGAGCTCAGTTAATTTTCTAACCTGCCTCCAGTGTCATCTGAGACATTACACCAAACCTAATATAATAAACAGTAACCTGAAAACTATAAGGTTCACTCATATAATTAGCATTTCCTCATTTTCAATCATTCTGTGAACAGTAATTAAACTTAACAATCTGCCAATGTGTAATATTAGCTTCAGTCTAGAAGTGACAGCAATAGTTATAATACTTTTAACAAAATCACCAAGAGATCCAGGGAAGATTATTCTACTTACTGAGTTTCTTTCTACTTAGTAGTAAACTTCTAGTGGGAAACTTCCACGTATAAGACCATTCTTCAGTGCAATGGAATAGCTAGAGCAATACTTACTAAACAAAATATGGTTGGCTCTAACTTGTTCACATTCCCTCCAAAGTGCCCATTTCTCTTACTCTAGGGACTAGTGCTTTCACTAACATGATCTGACTTATACAACGGTATTCTGGGCTTCACAAAATTCAAGTCAGTAAACGTTGGGTTGAAAAGCTGGTAAAAGGCAGCTTCTTGGTGTCAATCGGAATATGAATTTACATTCACTCAATCATATTCACAGCACAATTACCTATGTGTTCAAAATTGTTCCCAATACAAAATTGGATGACCAAAGTCAGCCTCTCCTACATGGAGTACATTACTTAAATATTTCAGGAAATAAGAAATTAACATGACTGAGATTTTGTAATATTTCAGTGGCCACTTTGATTACCTTTGTGTGTTATCTCACTATCACCATGTGACTATTTGACTACCCACATGTCCTACAAACCAGTGATGTTCTACTCTGCCTCCTAAACTTTAATGTCTTGGGGCTTGGTAATTAAATCAACAAAAGATAGATTAACAAGTAAAAAGAAAAGGTTCATTCCTATGCATATGGTAGCTAACAAAAGAAGTAGCTAGCTTGTTAAATCACTAAAGTTAAAGGCTTATATACTTACCTTAGTAGGCAAAAAGGAGGGGAAAGAAAAGGTGTCTCTTTGAAGGGAAGAACAAATAAAGTTTCTCTAGGAAAGCCTAGCTTTTAGGAGAGCAAATGGGAGATAAGAAAGTTTGTAAAAATGTTTGTTTATGCAGGTGCAAGTGGCCTTTCTGATTTTTTCTTGAAACTCCCCCAAGAGGGGATTTATGGTAGGTTTACTCTTGTTCTCTCTCCTTGGAGTAGACCATCCCCCAAAAGGGAATTTATGGTAGTCTCATTTCCCATAAATGTCTGCTTTTAGTCAGATAAGAAAAGTTTTGAAAGGCTTCTTTCTATATCTGTTGATTCTCAAATGTCTTTAGTGTAATATAACCTTCATACCAACTCTGGGGTTCCAAGTGGGTCCTCACAGCGGTTACTGAGAATATGAGTTCTACAGCTGACAAAATGTATTATAGGTAGATGTGTTCTTCAATGAATCAGTCAGCTTTTGATACAAATTGAGGAAAGACAAAATCTCAGACGAGCTGATATTTCAAGGGACCTGAGTTTTAAAGAACCCTGAGGTCATTACATTCTTTAATGGAATTTGAAATTCTCTATGTCCATTTTATTTTAGAATTTGCTTCTTATTATTTCACCCTTTGTTTTTTCCCAGTTCACTGCATGATGCAGTTAAGTCACACTATTTAAAAAAATATATTATCTGTCATTTGTCTGGGCTCTGGAACAAATGCATTGTTCTAGATGATGGCACAGTGGTACCAATATCATTAAGGTAAGCTCTTTCCCTTCCAAAAGCTCATGAAGGTAATAGGGAAGAAAAATACAGGTAAGCAGACAGTGACAATATAATAAAGACCTGAATAATGGCTAGGAAGGAGGATGCATGATAGACCTTAGAAAGGAGACAGTATTTGACTTTGGTCAAATCTACCCCCATTGTTCTGTCTTAGAATTTATTTTTTCAGATCTGGATATAATCCCACATGTTTAGCTTGTAATTGTTCTAACTTCCCAAATAAGTGTAATTGCTTTCTGGGTATAAATGTAATCATTCATATGGATTAAATATGCCATACACTGGTTTCCCTGTATTATATTCTAGGGACTGCACTTGAAAGCTAGCCCAAGAATTTTATTACCAGTGATTTACTTATGAAAAGGTGTCATCACCAATCAGCATAACATGAAATACCATAATAATGGCCACATTTACCAATGACAGTTCCTATCCGAAGAAATGACATCACCAAATAAATTAATTTCAGAATAGTGGACTATTTTCAATTAGAATTAATATCATTCAATTTATTTCCAATTTTCCTTCCATAAAACCTAAATTTAATCAATTTCTTATTTAATGAAATTATACCTGTGAAGAATTCAATTCAGTAGACCGAAAATGCAAAATTCAATAGTATAAAATTAAATAGATTATAAAAGATTATAGTTTTGCCAAGCCAGCTTACATTCAAAAGCCCATTCAAAATATCACATGGTTATAGACCAGTATTGCCTACAAAGAATATGTAATACGACCAATAAAACTCAAATGTTACTATATTTATTAACTTATATTGTTTAATATAGAGGACTAAATATAACGCATTTACATTATTAGAAGCAAAGTAACATGTCAGTTCATACTACCACCAAAAAAAGCAATTCAATTATGTACAATCAGACACAAAATGACTAACTACAATTCAAATATATTTTACACTTTGCCTGATGTTTATTTTAACTTAACTTGCTCTAGGCTGTTAACTTGGTGTACGCCAGCCAGATTCATACATTTTGCAACCCAACACAATTTCTCCAGAACAAAGTTGCAAGGATTTTAGAGTCTATAATCATATTATTAAGGAAACACGTCAATTTCCTACACCAGATTAACCATTAATGTACTAGTATAGACAAGAATTCAAATATCAAATTCATATATATTTGTTTACATTCATACTTTCACAGCCACATCTCTAAATCTAAATGCATACATTAACATGCAATAGACAAATTCATTAAAGGATTATTTAATTTAAAAAAATTTAAAGGCAACTTCAAATTCTATGTATTTCTTATTTTCCTAGAGCAGAGTCAAGTACAAAGTCTTTCAGATAAATATAGCCAATACTGCCAAGCATGGTGAATTTATCTAGCTGTTCCAGATTAGACCTCCATTTTCCTTTCTGTGAGTTGAGACATAAAGGATATCACCAACATCAGGAAAGCCAAGTTTATAAATCCAAAATTTAGGAAGGTGATTTCTGTCATATTCACTTAATCTTGTATACTTTTCTTTCTAGTATTCTCTTCCTAATCCTAAAAAATGACTTTATTTTAGAGTATAATTTGTTTTGTTAGTAAAGCCAGCTTCCCAATTGGTGCTACTTATCTTGTCTCATTTATAAAATACCAAATTCTTACAATAATCCAAATTCCCTACATTTATTCTCAGCCATATACTACTTGAGAGAGTGGTTCTGCCTTTAGTTTGAACATTTCTCAGTCAAAAATAACATTAACTCATGGATTTATAACTCTCACACAATATATAAACTAATTAAATCTGAACCTTTTCTAGTGGTCTTCTGGAATGTAGAAAAGAGTAAATAATTTTAAATAAATAGTAAGAAGAAGTCTAGGGCAATAAATATAAGCTATATATGAATACTATATATTTTTGAAATTAAATTATTTAGCTAAGATTGAGGCTAGATGAAATGGAAAATTTGAAAAGAATAGTCATTAAAGAAATTTATAAAGTAATCCAAATATTACTTTCTTCAAAAGATTATGAACCCCAAATTTTCTACCAATATTTCAAAATCTTAAAGATGTAACTCCTATTTAAATGATAACAAATTATTTACAAATATTGAAAGATCCTTAATTCTTTTATGAAGTTAGAATAATCTGGATAAGAAAACCTGAGAGATAGATGGAACAATGGAAGAAATATGAAAACCTTTGCCTAACCTTGCCTAATAATATACATACATTTTACATTCCCAACAATGTACACCAACAGTGTACAAGGCTTCTAATTTCTCCACATCTTCACCAACCTTTATCTATTTTTTTCTTTTTTTTTTCTTTTTGATAATAGGCATCCTAACAGGTGTACAGTGATATTTCACTGTGGTTTTGATTTGCTTTTTCCCATTTCCCTGATGATTAATAATGTTAAGTATCTTTTCACATACTTGTTGGCCATTTGTCTGTCTTCTTTAGAGAAATGTACTTTCTCTCATTCCATAGGTTGCATTTTCACTCTGTTCATTGTTTCCTTTGTTGTGCAGAACCTTTTAAATTTGATGTAGTCCCACTTGTTTATTTTTGCTTTTGTTGCCTCTGCTTTTGGTATCATGTCAATGATATCACTGTCAAGGCCAAGGCCATGAAATTTTTTCCCTATGTTTTCTTCTAGGAGTTTTAAAGTTTTTGATCTTTTAAATCTTTAATCCATTTTGAGTTGATTTTTATGTATGGTGTAAGATAGGGGTTCAATTTCATTTGTGTGCCTACATAAGCATTAGGTCATTTAAAAAGTTTTATTTATCTTTATTACCAATAAAAATCCTTACATCTATAAATCAAAGGAGAATTTTATATAATTATCTCAAAAGATGATTTGATAAAAATAACATGTGTAAAAAACGTTCTAGGTAATCTAAAAAACATTTTCATAGCATGAATGCTGTGTTTAATAGTAAGTATTGGAAAGATTCTGATTGAAATTAGAAGCTGATTAAAACAGTAATTAAAAATTGTTACTGATTTTTGACCCAGTGTTAAAATATTAAATACAAATAAAAGGAATAATTATTGGGAAAAAAGCAAATTATCATTATTTATAGGTTATATCACTACCTAGAATACTAATTAGTCCTAACAAGAGAGATCAAGGAACTAGCACAATAGAAAAATTAGATTAGAATTCTAATATACCAGACACAATCACATGGAAAACAGAGTACAGAAAAAAAAGGAGTATTTAAACTGAGAAACAAAAGAATATAAAATGCCTAAGAACAATCTTTTATGAAGAAATGTGTTAGATCTTCATAAAAAGATAAAAAAATGAAACTTTGTTTAATGATATAAAATAAAACTTGAATAAACCAAAGGAGATCTCACATATCTGGATAGAAGGAGGCAAAATTGTAAATGTTATTGCTTCATAAATTAAATTACAAATTTAGAGCAATTCCAGTGATAATTTCAATTGCATATTTTAATATGATAAATGATTCTAAAATTCTTTTATAAGAATAAAAAAGTAAGAAAAACTGACAAAATTGTACAAAAAAGAGTGTTAAAAGGCAACTTGCCTTACTATATATAGAGTATATATAATATGTACCTTTTCATATATGAAACCTCTAAATTGGCATTAAAACATTTGGCACTGGCACAGATTCAACAAATAGAGCATTAAAACAGAATAACAACCAAGAGTGCATATACTTTGACCTAGTGATTGCACATTTATGAAATTATACTAAAGGAATAATCAAGATTCCATCAACAATCTATTATAAGAAAGAATTTTGTTGAAGATTCACTCATAATAGCAAAAACTTGACTCATTACTTGAACATCTAAACAATAAAAAATTACAAAAATCAATAAATAAAATATGGTGAAGAAAAACTTTTGTTGAGCTGTTATGTAGTTAGTTAAAACTGTTTTAAAATAATATTTAATGTTATAAATATAACCTCAATTATAGGAATGGGTGAAAAAATTATGGTGCAATTCTATGATGGAATGTTATGGAGCTACTTACATTTGTGATTTTGTATTAAATGATATGAGAAAATCTGATATAATTTTTAAAAACAGGAATTTATAGTACATTACAGTATGGCTAGTTTTATGTGAATTTTATAAAAATTAAAAATTCATGCTCAATAGGCATGCACATGTACACACGCATACACATACATAATACACGTATACACACACATGAATATATTCCAAAAGAAATTAAATGAGGATTGGTGGAATTATGGATGGGCTATTTTATTTGTACCTTACTTTACTAATTTATTTTTCTACAGTGATTGACTTCTCTTGATACAATGAAAAATATTATCGAAAGCAGTAACTTTGAAATCGACCCTAATGCATTTAAGAATTTATAATATGATAAAGGAAGTATCGTAAATTACTTGGAAAAGAAAGGGCTGCTTAATAAATGGTCATGGAATAATTGTTCAATTATTAAAAAGAAAATAAAAGCATATCTTTGCACCAAAATTAATTATAAGTGTCTGAGGAATTAACTATAAAAATATAAAATAAAAAAAAAAGCTTGCAGAGTAAAGGAGGTAAATGTTTATCAGATCTTAGATACCAGGTCCAGAGAAAAATTTCCAGATTAAAAACAAAGATGTCACAAAGGACAATAAAAGGAAATATTTTATTACATAAAATGTAAGATGTAAAGTTCTGCTGGTCATATACACTGAGGAAATTAAAAGAAAAATAACCATTTAAGAAAAACATTCACACAAGGTAAAAGTGTCTTACTACATAAAGATCAATAGAAGCCCTAAATTATGCACAGAATACGGAACACAGAAAGACTAACAAATTGGAAATGTTTGACCTCACTAGTAAAATAAGAAATTCTAATTAAAATGGCATTGAGACTATGTTGCCACTGGTAAAATTTGAAAACCTTTTTTTTTTTTTTTTATTATCATAAGTAGTGTTTGGAGGTGTAATGAAATAAACACTGTCTTAATCTGCTAATGAAAACATAGACTGGTAATATTTTTGGAAGGACACTTTAATAGTTTGCATAAAATCTTTTAAAAGAATCATTCTTTTGAGTAAAGGAGGGGATCTATTTTGAGGAGAAAGAGATGCCATCAACTTTACTGGTCAAAAAAATTCATTGAATATTTATACGTAACAGGGAAAAATTAGAAATTATCCAAATTTCCAACAGTAACTGGATATTGTACCACATTAATCAGGTAGGCTATTATATACTATTTTGAATGTAATAGTGTGAGGAAGGTTTGTGAATTTATTTAAGGTATAGAAAGCAGAAAACAAAACTACAGCACAACTGTGTAAAATACAAATAGGGGTTTCCAATAAAAATTTATATGAAAAATAATAATGGAAATAAATATAACAGTAGTTCTTTCAGCATTATAGGACTATGCTCCTTTACTTTTTATCTTCATAATTGTTCTATATTTTCCAAATTTCTGAAAAGGGCTTTTATTATCTTTATAATCAGAAAAATAAAACAAAAGCATCATATCTTAGACTTTCTTAAATTACTACTTTTGAGTTTGCAGAGAAATCCCATTTTACTTATTATCTTTCTTATTAACCTAATAGTTGATTTGTATGTTACAGAAAGTGAATTTCCATTTTCTGAAAATTGTGTGTAAAGCCATTATCACTCTATATCAGATTCCATAGCTGGAATTTAGCCATAAAGTTTGTATTTTAGGGGACCAAAAAAAATGTGTTTCTTGTCCTAAGGCCTTAAATAAGGAGTAAACTTAAATATTGAAACTTTCGTCTATCTCCCTCCATTAGATATTTTGACAAAAAAAATTAATTTGTATTCCCAGGACTCTGTTGGGTTATTAAATTCTGTCACTAATCTAAGACTATGGGGGTATTTTCATCATTTTTTTGAACGGTGTTGACTTGCCATTCCCTGAACACACTATGCACATTCATACCTTCATGTTTTGTACACACTATTTCTTCTTCTTCTTTTTTTTTTTAAATACAGCAAATATTTATTGAAAACCTTCTCTGAGCTGTTCTCAATCTTTAAGGAAGACCACATACCAAAACAAACAAAATCTGCATTCTTGATGCTTTCGTACTACTGGGGGAGACAGATAATACTAAGTCAAGTGAAAGAATAAAATTCAACATTATGTTAAAGAGGAAAAAAAAATACAAAAACAAAGAATGGTAAACATGAAATATATGTGTGTAGAAGTAGATGGATGCATTTCTCTAATAATTAGTGATTTTGAGCATATTTTCATGTGTCTATTAGCCATCTCTATGTCTCCTTTGGAAAATGTCTATTCAGGTCTTCTGCCCCTTTTTTTCCCTGTTATTATAGGTTAGTTTTGGTGGTTTTTAATTTTTTTTGTATGTATATGTATTTTATGGACATGTAGTTTACAATGTTGTATCAATTTCTGGTATACAGCATACAGACATGGAAAAATTTATGGTTACGGCGGGGGGGGGAAGGTGGGAAAGGATAAATTGGGAGTTCGAGATTTGCAGATACTAACTAATGTACACACTATTTCTTATGCAGGAAATTTCCTTCCCTCTCTTTGCTATCATGTGAAACATACATGTTCTTTAGCACACCATTTAAATGTAATTGGCACTTTCTTTGGGACAAATTTCTAGTCATTTCTTTTTGTCCCTTTCTCACTTTGCACTCTGATTCGATTAGTATTATTCCTATAGCAAATGATAGAAAGGATTGGGGATTATTAGCTTCACAAACAGCTAGAATCAGGGACTAAAATGATCTCACTGGGCTGAGTCTCCATTTTTTGTTGTCTATCTCCACATTGGCTTTATTCCAGTGTAGATCATATCCTTGCAATGGCCAACTGCAACCTCACGCTTCTCTTCTTGGTAGTACCTGAAGAAGGTACAGGATTTATTCTTAGGTCAACTTGGCCCTAATGCCCTGAGCCAATCACTAAGATTAAGTCTAGATTGGCACAATTTACATCATTGACCTACTCCTGACCCAGTCTCTGTGTTTCACAGGAATAAGTGTTGTGATAGGCAAGCTTGGAGAGGTTGGAAGAAAGAAATAATTTGAAGAGTGGAAGTAAGATAAAGAAGATTTTCCTTTTCATGGGGTAATGAAAGTTTCCTTTAGCATTAGAGCAGAACTAGGCTTGTAGAAATCTATAAGATGTTCTCGTCCAGATTAGAAGTAAATAATTTCAATTTAAAAATTCTTTACAAATAAAACTCTGAAGTAGCTTTTAAAATACATGATTCTTCACTCAAACAATAAAAGAGTAATCCAAAATGTTTCTGTAGATTGATTTGTCAGTAAAGACTTTTAACACAAAAGGTATGATATACATCAGGGAAGATAAAACGATATACTTGGTGAAAAACAGAAACTTCCATACTGTTTTTCAGATATTACACAAGAATTGCTCCATCTTTGCAATGATGATACTATCCTATGAACCGTAAAATTAAATGTATTTATATCTTTCTTCTTCTCCAAATATTGTATGACTTCCAGTCATAAAAACAGAATATATATGTTGGCAAATGCTGGAGATTTTTTTTAATCATCAAACTGGAATTCTGTGGATCAATAACTTTGCAAGGCAAGATTTACAGTCTCTTCCAAAGAAAGCCAGAAATCGACCAGTGGTGCAGTGCTGTAAAGTCGACACTGCTATAAGGATGCATGTGAAAGATTGCAGTCCTAGAAACCTTCCATAAACAAATACTCCTGGCTACTTCAGTTACAATTAAAAGGTCACTCAACCAATCAACAATGACAGTGGACCACTAAATCTGCAGGTCTGACACCACTCTCTACTCGGCCACATAACTACTGTAAATAATCTGGAAAGTTGCCTGATGCAGTAGCCTCAGCTCTGTTACTTCTGACCTGGCCATACAGTCAGCCATAGTACCACTTGTTGGACTATTTTCAAATCATGATACTTCTGAAATTTTGATCCTCATGGTTATTTCTCCCAAATAGAAACCACATCCAACAAACAAAGCAGATACCTCATGACAGATCATAGAGCAGAATTTTCTGAGCTTCAGAAAAGTGTTGCTTTTTTTTAAGGTGAAATGTTTCAATTTTTAATAATAATAAAGTTTATTCTGCCTATATTATCAAACTAAAATATGCCTATTGTAGAATATTTATAAAATAAAACTTTGAATGAAATACCAATCATCCATAATCTTACCATTTAGAGATAATTTTTTAACTAACAATATGTATTTCTAGCTAGTCATTTATCTATGTATATGTATGGAATAATAATAAGGATGATTATAATAATAGCAACAATAACAGTCATTTCCATAAACTCTAAGCAACCCAGGCTCTGTCTAATTTCAAAGCCTGTAAACTTAAGCCCTATGCTATGCTACTTGATAACATAACGTAGTCAAAATCATGCCCAACAGCGTTTGTTAAAGGGCATATTTTGATAGCTTTAGTACATTCACAGATGTCTGCAACCATCACCACGATCAGATTTTTATCACCCCAAAAAGAAATCTCATACTCATTACAGTCACTCCCCATTCACTGTTTCCACCAGGACCTTACTATTGGTAATATATCGTATCTTTGTGGAATTGTCTACGATGTACATTTCATACAAATGAATTATACAATTAGTGGCATTCTGTGTCTGACTTTCACTTTAGTTGTTTTCAGGATTCATACATGTTGTACTATGCATTACGTTGTTTTTTTTCAAATTTTTATTGTGGTAAAATGTACTTATAAAATTTATCATTTTAATCATTTTAGAGTGAAAAATTCAGTGGCATTTTATACATTCACAATGTTGTGCTATCATCACCATCTACTTCTAAAATATTTTCATTACCCCAAAAGGAAACTCATTAAGACATGCCCCATTTTCCCCTCCTCAGCTGCTAGCAGCCACTAATCTGCTTTCATTCTCTGTGAATTTGCCTATTCTGTATATTTCAAATACACAGAGTAGTGCAATATGTGGTCATTTGTGTCTGGCTTCATTCACTTAGCATAATGCTTCAAGGTTCATCCATGTCTATATGTAGCATGTAGCAGAACTTCATTCCCTTCCATGGCTGAATATAACCTCTTTGGTTAAATTTATTCCTAAATATTTATTATTTTTGATGCTACTGTAAATTAATTGTTTCCTTTCTGTTTTTTTTACAAGCCTTTGATGGGCAGAAGCTTTTATTGTTATGGTAAAAACATGTAACATGAAGTCTAACTTCAAGTTTTTAAGGTACACTCTAGTATTGTTAACTATAAACACAATGTTGTGCAGCAGATAACTAGAACTTTTTTATCTTGCATGACTGAAATTCTATACCCATTGAAAAGCACTCCCAAAGAAATGGAAAGATATCTCATGTTCTTGGATTGGAAGAATTAATATTGTTAAAATGGCCATGCTACCCAAAGCAATCTACAGATTCAATGTGATCCTTATCAAGTTACCCAGGATATTTTTTCACAAAACTAGAACAAATCATCCTAAAAGTTATATGGAATCACAAAAAAGCAATATTAAAGAAAAAGAACAAAGCTGGAGGCATTACCCTCCCAGACCTCAGACAATACTACTAAGCTACAGTAATCAAAATGGCATGGTATTGGCAGAAAAACAGACATATGGATCAATGGAAAAGATAGAGCTCAGAAATAAACCCACACACCTCTAGTCAATTAATCTTTGACAAAGGAGGCAAGAATATACAATAGAGAAGAGATAGTCTTTTGGACAAGTAGTGTTGGAAAACTGGACAGTCACATGTAAATCAATGAAGTTAGAACACTCCTCACACCTTACACAAAAATAAACTCAAAATGGCTTAAAGATTTAAACATAAGATAGGATACCATAAATCTCCTAGAAGAAAACATAGGCAAAACATTCTCTGACATAAATTCTAGCAATGTTCTCCTAGGTCAGTCTACCAAGGCAATAGAAATAAAAGCAAA
Organism: Camelus ferus; assembly: GCF_009834535.1. Classification (NCBI taxonomy): domain Eukaryota; kingdom Metazoa; phylum Chordata; class Mammalia; order Artiodactyla; family Camelidae; genus Camelus; species Camelus ferus. The sequence continues at coordinate 97,094,530 of NC_045732.1, read as the reverse complement.
AATAAACAAATGGGACCTAATTAAACTTATAAGCTTTGCACAGCAAAGGAAACCATAAATAAAATAAAAAGACATGGGAGAGATATTTGCAAACGATGCTGGCAAGGGCTTAATTTCCAGAATATACAAATGGCTCATACAACTCAATAACAAAAAAAAAAAACCAAACACCTAGTCAAAAAATGGGCAGAAGACCTAAATAGACATTTCTTCAATGAAGACATACAGATGGCCAAGAGGCGCATGAAAAGATGTCAGTATTGCTAATTATGAAAGAAATCCAAATCAAAACTACAATGAGGTATCACCTCACACTAGTCAGAATGGCCATCATTAAAAAAGTCCACAAATGATAAATGCTGGAGAGCGTGCGGAGAAAAGGGAATCCTACCACACTGTTGGTGGGGATGTAATTTGGTGCAGCCACTGTGGAAAACTCTACATTTTTACCACCCCAATACTTTCTGTTCTTGTAGTAAGAGTTGCTTCTCTTATATAGGGTATTCATTAACAAATTTTTATTTTTAACTTTTATATTAGGTATAAAAGTAATTCATGTTCGATCAAAGCAATGTTACACTAACCTCTATTTGTCTATATATTTAACTTTACCAATGAAATTTATGCTTTCATATTGCTGTTTAGCATGTTTTCACTTTTCTCTTGGTTTTTCCAAAATGTTCTTTTTGTTATTGACATCTGGATAATTGATATAATGTGTCTCAGTGTAGACTTCTTTGGGATTGATTTTACTTAGAATGCTTTGAGCTTTGTTAATTTGGAAGTGCATTTTCCTCCCTAGATTTGGGAAGTTTTCAGCCATTCTTTAAATAAGTGTTCTGCACCTTTTCTCTTGTCTTGCTCATGTATTGTTTTCCTAATTTAGTTGAGTTGTCTATCTGTGTTCTCCTATAGCTCGGTGAACATACTTAAAACAATTATTTTTAATTCTTGGTTAATTTGTAGATCTCAATTTCTTTGGGGTTGGTTACTGGAAATTTATTGCATTCTTTTGCTGGTACCATGTTTCCTTGATTTTTCATATTTCTTGTTGCTTTCCATTGAAGTCTGTGCATTTGAAGGAGCAGTCAACTTTTCCAGATTTTATGAATTTGCTTTAGTGGGAAAAGACATTCACCTACAGATGAGTGCAAGGGCCCCGGCTGAGTGAGGTGTGAGTGGCATGAGGTCCAGTGTTGGGTCTGGGCATGTGTGAGGACACTGGTTCCAGGGCTGAACAGGAGCACTGACTCAGGTGGACTTTGGAGCAGGGGTGGGGGCTGCAGTATGCAGCAGCATCTCTTGCTTTGTCAGGGGCACAGTAGTAACTCTTGCTCCAGAGAGGTGCAGTGGTATGGATTTGGGAGAGCTCGGTCAACTAGGATCAGCACTGGCAAAAACTGTGAGGGCCCTCAGCAGCAAAGGCTGTGGGTGTTTATGGCAGTAGTGAAGGCTGCTGGGGTCTTTCTTCTCTCCTTTTTTCCTGAGGGATGCAATGCATGTATGGTGGTGGTGCCAGGGTCCAAGACATGGGTGTACATGTGGTGTGGCTCACTGGTCTATTATCTGACTTTTATTAGTGATTTGTAGCAGTTCTTTAAATATTCTGGATATGAGCTTTAAGAAAAACACTTTTTCTATACCCTACTCTTCTGACACCAAATGTATAGTTTTTTTCATACCAAGCAATTCTCTTATTCTCAGCAGACACAAACAAGATGTCCTAAAATTTAATTCAATTCTGACACTAACTTCTTGGAGTAGGCACAGACCCTGCAGGTTAAGGGCTTAGTTCTGCAAGACTCCCCGACCCCTACTTCAGACGCTAATCACGTCTGGGGCTCCTGTAATTCTGAATGACTGGTTAGAAATCAGGGATGCTCACAAACCCCTACTCAGGTTTGATAATTTACTAGAAGGGCTCACAGAACTCAAGGTAACATTATGTTTACTGGTTTATTGTAAAGCATACAATTCAGGAACAGCCAGATGGAAGAGATATAAAGGCAAGATATAAAGAGACACAAAGCTTCCATGTCCTCTCTGGATGTGCCATGCTCCCAGCATGTGGATATGTTCACCAAGCTGGAATGCCTCAGAACCTGTTCACTTAGGGTTTTTATGAAGGCTTCATTATGTAGGCATGATTGATTCAGTTATTGGCCACTGGTGATTAATTGAATCTCCAGTGTGTCTGCCCTCTCTGGAGGTTTTCGAGTGGGCCTGAAAATTTCAACCCTCTAGTCACATGGTTGGTTCCCTTGGCAACCAGCCCTCCATCCTTAGAGGCTTTCTAAAATTCATCTCATTAACTTAAAATCAGCTGCAGTTGAAAAGTGCTTGTTATGAATACCTAAAGATTCACCTTTGTCACTCTGGAGCTCTGGAGCTATTTCAGGAACTGGGTACAAAAACTAAATATTAGAATGAAAGATGCTCCTATTGTTCTTATCACTTAGGAATTACAAGAGTTTTGGAGCTCTGGCCAGAAGCCAGAGACCAAGACCAAAATATATATTTCTTACTATAGCAAAATATCACATGAGCCCTTTGGAGACAGTTTTATACACACACACACACACAAACGCACATGCACGCGCATATACATAAACTTCTCCAAGGGAGGCTACAAACATTACGACATCCTACCCCTAAAAAAACCTTATGCTTCACACAAACATACATAACCAAAATACCACTATCACACCAGTAAAATCCACACTGATAAATTGTGGATTATTTTAAATATAAAGCAATGAACTTTGAATTTCTTTTGCCATGTGCAATATAGAAAACTGGAGAGTATTGCTCCCATACTAACAATAAGAAAAAGCCCAATAAACTAGAAAAATCTTAACTTTTCTTGACCCTATCAGAGATCTGAGGTTTCAGGCTAACAAAGTAGCCTAAATTTCAAGAAGGGACAAACGTCTCCAAAGAGAAATGAGATGTGTACATAGGCTTACCTGTGGCAGAGCACAAGCTGATAAGAAGATATAAGCTAAAATCTTAACAGATTGTTGGAGGGAAAGTGGAGGCTGGAACGGCAGGCTGCAGTAGCTAGTGGACCCAGACACAGAGGGAGTTTGCGCTCCAAGGCATCTTTCATGGGTGTCTGCCAAGTGCTCGTGAGAAAGACTGGGACAGGATAGGAAAACATATGAAACCCTCCCTTGTGGTACAGGTGCACAGGAGGCGACCCTCTGCCACCTAGTATCAGTCCTCAACCCTAACCTCTGCCCAGACTCATCTCTCAAAAGAAGCCAAAGATTTAAGCAGCAGGAGACACAAAGCAAACCTTGTTGCCCCTAGGACATAGGCAAAAACACATTCTGGCTCATGCGGTTGGTTTTTACTATTTTCTCTTCTTTTTATTATGATTAATTTTTTCTGTAATTAAAAGTTATATTATATTAGTTTGTCATGATGTCTTACTGAACCTTATTGGTTAGTGGTGATCCTCCCATTATTTTGTATTTTAATGTGTATGAACCCCATTTAAGCTATTTTATAATTTTTTTCACCAGGAATATGTTTCAAACAAGTAAGTCCTTAAATATCAACATCTATCTTTTCCTATTCTGTGGAATTACTGAATTTGAGCTGTCTTTGACTTCCATTTTCCAGGATTTCTACAAGATTATTGATCCTGACCTTGTAATCACATCTAAGCATGATAGTAATAATTTTTTCCTCTAAGCAGCACACTTAGTTAAGTTTAAAAGATATGAATGTTGCTGAGAGCTGAAAATCTCCAATACAGATTCAGGGCCATTTTCAAGGCCTGTGGCAAAAATTTTAAGTCTTTACTATTTTAATGAGCAATATTTAATTACGTTTAAACAAATTTAGTGAAAGGAAAAGTGTCATTGAATAGTAAATGCATTACAGATACGTTTTCAAAGGATTCTTGTTTTTTTATTCAGTGATCAAATTAAAATATCAGATTTATGACTGTATCCAAAATCATTAAAACCACATGGTTTCTCCCAGGGTAATAAATTATGTAGATTATCCTACACACACACGTGCTTTATCATGCACAACAGTCAATATATATTCTTCAATGTGACTTTTGGTGAGAGAAAATTGGTAGTTTTCTCATAGATGGGTTTCCCTCAAAGGTGATTGCTACCTACTTTTAGGTGAAAAGTTGTTGGATGAACATGCATAACCTGTTTTAAATCAGACTGGCTCCAACATTTCATTTTTGAAACATTCTCTCCAGGAGTTCCCAAAATCTTTCTGAATAGGTTCTATTTTCTTTTGTCTTTGTTGGCATTTTACTTCATTAGCTAAAATGATAATATCTCCCTAAAGTATGGGTAATTACAATTGGCGTCATTTTGGTGAAGATTTGTGTTCTATTTTGTACCTGGGAGCATTATTCTGAATAAATTTTTTTCACACTGATATTGTCCCTTCCAGAATCTCAACACATTTTTCACTTTGCACATCTGCATACTAAAAAGTCCTATTATGAGAATCAAAAATTGTTATTACCTTTTGGAATAGCAGTGCAATTCTTTCCTTCGATGGAATTAGGATACTAGACCGACTCTTCCACCCCAACCCTTTAAGAATCCTTCCTATATTTTTGTCTTACTTAAGTTGCAATAGGTGTGAGATGTAAATACATATGTAAAATCTGTGTCTACTTTTTAATAGATTACTGTTTACAAAAAGTATACACTCAAAAATCATGTGGGCCATTAGAACTTTAATGATTTACTATATTTTGCTTTATATATCTAGATTTCATTTCAGTCAGAATTTGAGAAATGTGTCACCCTGTGGTAATTATGATCCTTGACAAGCAAGTTTACAACAAATAACATAAAGACATTTGTTAGTGAGTATGTCACGTACCAGCACTGTTACATTGGTTATAGGATCCTATTTTGTTTGGTTCATGTTTGCTATCCTAAAATGCATTTTCCATCATGCATAAGAGTTTTTCAGGCCATTATTTCACATGCATTCTTTAATTATTCACTGTGTGTCACTATTATTTTAATGTTAGGGAAACATCATTTTTTTAAGGAATGTATCAGAGTCCATATAATCTTAAAGTCATGGTTTTCTGCAGTATGCCTTACCCAATTGCTTACTGTTTTGAATTTTTGTTGCAAATATTTAGGAGAACTGTCACCTTCATTAATTAAAGAATAAAGATTAAAACTGACTCGGGCACTTACTGTTCTCCTCTGTGGGGAGATTTTTTTCAATTTCATCCACTGACAGTCTCACAATTTGTGGGGCTAGGCATTATGTGGGGGTTTCTTATCTGACCTCCCCCAACTCCTCTTAAACCTATCCCATTAAAACTCAGTCTCTAGGCAAATGACAATCTTTATATACTCTCAGGGTAAACACCTGCTCTAGAGTTTGATTGTCTCTTTGTAATAGAACTATCTCACCATTTCTAGCCTTCTTAAAATTAGCTATGTTTTTTAATAAAAAGAAACTATCCACAAACACACATAAATACAGAGAGAGAGAACATTTTAAAGTATTCTATACTAGCAAGGATTTATCTGCACATTCATCCTATATAAGATGGAAATAAAAATCTCATGTTTGAAATCAAAAAAGCCTATATTCATGACACATACGATCAACATTTTGAATTAGCAATGACAATGGATATATGTGGGGCATGTGTTGTTCTCTCAGCAATTGTACTACAATATTATTAACACTCATGTTTAAGAATAATTTCAGATTTTAAATAGCTGAAATATAGGTATCAAAATATTTTATATATCTATGTTTTCTGTTAAATTTCTCATATAAATTGAAAATGGTGCATGCAATTATATCATAAAGAAGACTGTGCAAAATGAACTGAAGGAAAAATACAGTCAAGTGTCTTTGATAGTAAATAAATAGCATTTATAAATCTAGCTTCCCAGTCCCTGAAACATTAGGAAGCAAGCTCATACATATGTCTTTTTATGATACTATTCTGTTAACTATCCAGGTCATTACTCTTCTATTTTGCAAAGGTAATACTTACTTAAAGGGTTGACTTCCAGAGCCATGATACTGTGTTACATAGAATGTCTGCAGTGGTTAATAGCAGAGTTTTGTGCAGCGAGAGGAAAAAAAATCAAAGTATCAAAATGTTCAGTTAAAACCAGAGAAAGTAGAAAAAAGAGGGGTGAAAAAAATGAAGAATAAATGCAATGGACATAAAACAGATACATGCATGGTAGATACTGATCCATCTATATTAATAATAATTTTAACTGTGAATAGTCTAAATACAACAATAAAAAACAAAGATCATGGGAATTCATTAAAAAAACAACATCTAACTATATGCTGTCTCCAAGAAATCTACTTTAAATATAAAAACATTTATAGGTAAAAAGTAAAGAGATGAATGAAAATGTACCTTTTTAACAGCAATCAAAAGAAACTGGAGTAGCTATAATAATTTCAGACAAAGCTGACTTCAGAGGAAGGATGATTATTATGGATAAAAAAGGAACACACATAATGTTAAAAGGGTACAATTCTCCAAGAAGATATAACAATCTCAAATGTGTAAACACCTAACAATGAGTGCCAAAATCAATGAGGCAAAATCCAGTAGAACTGAAAGGAGAGATGGACAAATTCACTATTACAATCAAAGAGTTCAACAGTCCTCCATAATTAATTGATCATCAAAGTGGCAGAAAATCAGTTAAGATGTAGATGATCTGAACAGCAGTATCAATAAACTTGATCTTAATAACATTAACTGAATATACCATGCAACAACAGTAGAACACACATTTTTCTTAATCTTACATGAAACATTCAAGATAGACCATATATTGGGCCATGAAAGATACTTTAACAAATTTAAGGAAAATAAATCATATAAAGTATGTTATGAGATTACAGTGAAATTAAGTTAGAAATCAGTAACAGAAAGTTAGCTGGATAATACACAACTATTTGGTAATTAAAACACATACACTTATAAGTAATTCATAGATCAAAGAGGAAATCTCAAGAGAAATTTAAAAAAATTTTTGAACTAAATTGAAATGAAAATATTACTCAAAATTTGTGATATGCAGCAAAAGCAGAGCTTAGAGGGAAAGTTACAGAATTAAGTGCATATATCTGAAAAGAAGAAAGATCTAAACTCAATAACTTAAGTACCACCCTAAGAAATGAGAGAAGAAGAATTTTAGTAAAAAGTTAGCAGAAGAAAAGAAATAATAAGAATTACAGCAGAAATCAACAAAATTGAAAAGAGAGAAACAATGGGGAAAATCACTGAAAACAAAAGCTGTTTTTTGGAAAAGATCAATAAAATTGATAAGCCTCAAGCCAGGCTAAGAAAAAAAAAGAAAGATACAAATTACTAATGAGAAATGAAAGATGGGTCATCACTACAGATCTCACAAACATGAAAAGTATAATACAAGCATCCCCCATTTTATTGTACTTTGCTTTACTGTGCTTCACAGATATAGTGGGTTTCTTTCTTTCTTTTTCTTTTTTTTTTTACAAATTGAAAGTTTGTGACAACCCTGCTTCAAGCAAGTTTGTCAGTGCCATTTTCCAACAGCATTTGCTCACTTGGTGTCTCTGTGTCATATTTTGGTAATTCTCACAATATTTTGCTTGTGAGACAACTTGCTGAAGGCTTAGATGATGGTTAGCATTTTTTAGCAATAAAGTATTTTTAAATTAAGGTATGTACTCTTTTTTAGACATAATGCTATTGCATACTTAACAGACTGCAGTGTGCTATAAACATTACTTTTATATGCACTGGGAAATCAAAAAGTTCATGTGACTCACTTTATTGAGAAATTTGCTTTATTGCAGTGGTCTGGAACTGAACCTGCAATATCTCTGAGGAATGCTTGTTAAGGAATACTATGAACAACTCTATGCCCACAGCCTTGACAACTTAGATGAAATAGACCAAATCCTTGAAAGACACAAACCACCAAAACTCACACAAGGGGAGACTGATAATCTGAATAGTCCTATATCTGATACGAAAATAAATTGAATCATTAATTAATAACCTTCAAAAATTAAGCAACAATTTCAAATGGCCTCACTGGTTAATTCTATCAAGGATTTAAGAAAAAAAATGATAGCAATGCTCCACTATTTCTTCCAGAAAATAGCAGAGAGAATCCTTCCCAGTTAATTTTTTAAGGCCAGTATTACACTAATACCAAAACCAGAAAAAGATATTGTAAGAAATAAAATCTACAGGCCAATATCTCTCATGAATGTGGATGTAAAAATTCTCAACAAAATATTAAGAAATTGAGTTCAATAATATCTGAAAATAATTATACCCCAAGACCAAGTGGGATTTATTCCAGGGATTCAAAGCTGGTTCAACATTCGAAAATCAATTAATATCCACCACATTAAAGAGGTTAAAAAAGAAAAATCATTTGGTCATACCAACTGATGTAGAAAAGCATTTGATAGAAGCCAACATTCATTCATGATAAAAACTTTCAGTAAACTGGAATAGAGGAAACAAGGCCCAGAAGTTTCTGGTTGACTAGCCTGAGGCCCACAGGTCTAAAACCAAGGAAGAGTGGCTCCAGGGCAAGAAAGAGGAAATCAAAACTCTGTGCAAGAAAGAAGAGATCAAAAAATAAGCTCCCTTTCTCTTGTCTGAACAAAGTAGCCTTGACATTTAAACAAATAAATCAATAAGCCTTATCTGCTTGCAAAAATACCCAAAACCAACCAAACAAATGAAACTAAGTAAATTTGGACTTTAGTCAATAATAATAAGGTATTAATATGGTTTGTTAATTATACCAAATGTACCATACTAACGTTGCTTGTTAATAATAGGAGAAAATGGCTGTGAGATATATAGGAACTCTTTGTGCTATCTTCACAAATCTAAAACTGTTCTAAATTTTTAAAAGTTTTTTAAAAAACAGTAAGTAGCCAAGAAACATGTAATTTATAATGATGTGTAATATAAACATAAACAAAACAGTCAAAATCAATGGTAATAAAATATTGGAAATTTAAATAAATATATCAATTTATACAAATGTATTTATAATTATATTCATGCATGTATAAATATATTAAATACATTTATATATGGAGAGACACAGAGAACATGTGCTTATTACTCGTTAATGTTTTGGGTGATACTATAGATTTTTAAACGATTGCACTTATTCCCTCCTCTATATTGTAGTCATTCAAATACTTGCTGGTGCTGCAATACACAACATGCACACTTATGTTTATTCCCAGTTTTTACTAGTTTATTGTGGTCAGTATCAGTTCATCATTTTAAGATTTATTTTTCAAGTTTACTATAGCACAGTGGTATAGTAAAAAGAAAATTAAACTGGTGTCGGGGAATGGGGTCAGAGACTTGGATTTGCCACTCACTAACTCTATGACATTGGCAATTTACTGTAATCCTAGGAGCCTCACGTTATTCAAATACAAAATGAGAAGATTAAAGTAGAAGATTTCTAAGGTCCCCTTCTAGATCTAATAGTCTGTCAGCTTATAATTTTAATATATTTAATAATTACAGATTTATTTTGTTACATTATTTAACTTTTTATCATATATTTATAGAGATGGGATAGGAATAAGGAAAGAGAGCATGAAAAAAGGTGCCCTTTTTGATGTCCCTTATCCTAAATAATGTGCCATTTAATTGTGACCCCTTTCTACTGTGCACAAAAATATGATAAAGATTAATTTCCTGAAGGACTCAGCCTGTGTTGACAGATGCCAGGACAATAGGGAGAATGTATATATAAGAAGCTGGTAAAGGAAGGAAAGAGGAAAGGGAGATTTGAATTGATATTGATTTATTTAAGTGAAGGGAAAAATCAGCAGTTCAAGCAAGGCCTTCACATACTGGAAGAGGCACCTGTTTCAGCAAACCAAGGCAACACATAAGAAAAGACAGGTGATGGAACGTATCTCAGGCATTAGTGAATTCGAGGAAAGACTTGTAAAAATAGAATCCAGAGAAGCAGCTAATTCAGAGTTTCAATAAATGAAGAAATTAGAATAAACCATTGTGAAAGTGTGACACATTAGAAGTCAAACCTATACATTATGTAAAACTAGGTTGCAATGTGCAGCTAAGGACCTAGAATTTATCTATCTATATTTCTTGAATCCTGAAATTCATCATGTTCTGTATAGCTTATTAAGTCAGGATGATGTCCTACTATGGAAGACCTTAGACACACATAAATACACAAACACACACACACACACACACACACACGCATTGCCACATGTAGGGACAGTCTGCAGTCCCAGGGTCACAGCCTAATTCCTTCTTATTCATCTGGGTGGAGGTGACAGAAAAGATGAGAGCCAAACAGAACTCTTCCCTGAAGCAGTGATTATTTTGCAGTTAGGAAGTGGAATAGAAGCCTGTCCTAATATTCTTACTCAGGGACCCATAATTTGAGCACACACCATTACCAGGATCCATTTCCGTGACTTTATAGGAATATATAGTCCACATTATTAAGTTATTGTCTTCTTTATCAGATTTCTAAAATGAGATGACTCAGATGTTACAGGCATAACAACCTACATAACAACACGGGCCATCATTTGTGTTGTTCTTTTCTTCACAATAGGGACATATTAACAGCTGTGTAGCATTTAACCTCCAACTTCTAAAATATTATTGAATAATGCTTTCCCTTTCACAGAAAATGTGATTTCAAGCATCCAACTATGGATGTTTCTGTGATTCTTTATTTTCACAGAACCTACACTAAGCCTATCTCCAAATATGTTATATGGTATTCACTACATCAATAATTTGCTTTAACACCAATGTTCCTATATTTGTGAACATTTCACTTAGTAGACAGAAATGCTTCATAATCCAACTATTTAATAATTTCTTATGTTAACTTATTGAAGTATAGTTGATTTACAATGGTTCAAGTGTATATCAAAATGATTCAGTTATATATATATATTCTTTTTCAGATTCTTTCCCATTATAGACTATTCCAAGATATTGAATATACTTCCCTGTGCTATAGAGTACATTTAAAGATTTTTGATGTTACTGAAAATCAGCTGGAAAATATTATACAAAACACATGGGAACTTTTACTAATAGTAACGTGAACACTTTCTACACATACACCTAACTCGTGTGTGATTAATGAGTGTGTGTCCTTTAGCCTCTGGATTCACTTTTTTTTTAACATTCAAATATAGCAGCTTAGTCACAATACTGCTTCCCGTGTCTCTAAATTTGCTGGGTGAGCTGGGATGTGGAAGGCTCATGCTTTTCCTGGGTACCGTTTATCCTACTACCCCTACTCCTTCATTCCCCACCTTCACTCTACCAAACAACACTTACTAAGTATCTTACGTATATCAGGTTTGTACTGAAGGTTTGGAGTACTATAGTGGGATTACAGGACAACAGAAAACAACTTAAAATTTAGTATCATATACCACTGTCTTAAAATTTTACTGGGCCTTTCCTGCCACTAAGAGCTTCTTGGTAGCTCTATCTTTTCCTTAGGCTAACTGTCACCTTTTCGGGTTTCTTTCTCTCTTTCAAGACTTGTTTCCTTCACTTTCATCTCCACATTGGTGTCCTTTTGCCCTTTCTTTCAGGCTACCTGCATGAACTCAAAATCTTTTTTACTCTCTTAGGTAGCACTATAAAGTTGGCTCTTTAAGTTCTCTGGATTCTAACTTTGTCAACCAAAAAGGCTCCTCAAAGTACATTACAGTTTTTTGGTCCTGAAAAAAAAGGAAAAGGTGATATTCACCATTGAGGAGATTGTTGATTTTCTCCTAAAATGCGGCAGAAAAGCAGGCATTCTGTTTTCTAAACAACACTTTTCATATGTAGCTATATCTAGCTATATATAAAGGAAGACTTTATGGTCCAGAAATTCACAGGTGTGTGTATGATATTCACATCTCCGTGGGTGCTGTATGTCAGATCATTTGTCTAGCTTACAATACCCTAAGGAGTTTCATCCTTAGTATTCAGTCTCTCCAATTCCTATGAACATCAATATTCCCAAGGCTGGCTGCTCACAAAAAGGCCTGTCTGTTTTTCCTGTTGCCCCAGCCATTTACCATTTCATACCATTTCTAACAATTGCTTTCCACCTTTCTCTCCCAGGAACTGCTGGCTAAGTGGTGTTTTTAAATATGCTATTATCAAGAAAAGGTGTATTTATGGAAAAGACTAGAATATGATGTGTACAACTTTAAATGCTTCAAGTTGTACATAATGAAAAGACAATACACATGAAAATCCCCAAGAAGGAAAAAAGAGAAATTTTAAACAAAGTACAAGTATAACTTACTTTATTTAATGATTATATTACTGGACAATTATGTGTAAATTTAATTTCTATAAATTAAATCATATGTGGAAGCTATTAAGAATAAAGTATTACTTAAATGAGACTCTGAAATAAATTCCTTTATAAAGTAAACTTTTATGCAAGAATTGATATATTTCTATCTGAATACTATAAATTTAGTTATACTTAATTAATATAATACTCTTGCTGGGAAATTAATAGGAGATATGAGGTTGGCAGCCAAGATGGTGGAGTAGAAGGAGCCAGAGCTCACCTCCTCTCACAAACACACTAAAATCACAACTAACTGCAAAACAACCATCAATAAAAAGACTGGAAGCTACCAGAAAAGATCTTCCATAACCAAAGATATATAGGAGGAACCACAATAGATGGGTAGGAGGGGCAGACTCACAATATAATCAAATCCCATACCCCATGGGTGGGCCACCCATAAACTAGAGAATAATTGTATTGCAGAGGTTCTCCCACAGGAGTGAGAGTTCTGAGTCCCACATTAGACTCTCCAGACCAGGGGTCTGGCACTGAGAAAAGGAACACCCAGATTATTTGGCTTTAAAGGCCAGCAGGGCTTAATTGCAGGAGCTCCACAAGACTGGGGGAAATAGAGACTTCACTACTAAAGGATGCACACAAAATCTCATGTTCACTGGGACCAAGGGCAAAACCAGTAATTTCATAGAAGCCTGGGCCACACCTATCTTCTGATCTCGGACAGTCTCCTGGGGAGGTGGGGTGGAGGTGGTTGGCCAGGCAACTAACTGGGTAGGGACACATATCCATCCTTCATCAGACAGGCTGCTTAAAGATTTCCTGAGCCCACAGCCACCTCTAGACATTCCCCTAGATACAACCCTGCCCACCAGAAGGCCAAGACCCAGCTCCGCCCACCAGTGGGCAGGCACTGGCCCCTTCTGCCAGGAAGCCTGCACGAGCCTCTAGACCAACCTCACCCATCAGGAGGAAGACACCAGAAGCAAGAAAAATACAATCCTGAAGCCTGGAATGAGTTTGTAAACAGGCCAGACTCTACCCTGGGACCAGCTGGCCCCTGGTCCTTGGGTGAGGAGATGGGAGTGCACTGCTGAGATGCATAGGATGTCTCCTACAGAGGGCCACTTCCCCAAGGTCGAGAAACATAGCTAACTTACATAATAATACAAATAGAAATTTAGACAAAATGAGGTGGCTGAGAAATATGTTCCATAAAAGGAACAAGATAAAACCTCAGAAGAAGAACTAAGTAACATGGAGATAGGCAATCTACCTGAGAAACAGTTTAGAGTAATTATCATCAAGATGATCAAAGAACTCGGGAAGAGAATGGATGCAAAGAGTGAGAAGTTAGAAGTTTTTAACAAAGTGTTAGAAAATATAAAGAACAATCAAACAGAGTTAAAGAATATAATAACAAATGAAAAATATAATAGAAGGAATCAAGAGTAGACTAAATGAGGCAGAAGAATGGATCAGTAAGCTGGAAGACAGAATAATGAAAATCACTACTGAAGAACAGAAAAAAGTAAAAAGAATAAAAAGAAATGAGGACAGTTTAAGAAACCTCTGGGATAAAATCAAGCACACTAATATTTACATTATAGGGGTCCCAGAAGAAGAGAGAGAGAAAGGGCCTGAGAAAATATTTGAAGAGATAATAGCTGAAAACTTCCCCAGCTGGGAAAGAAAACAGTCACCTAAAAGCGTAGAGTCCCATACTAAGGATTAACACTAAGAGAAACACACCAAGACATATTGTAATTAAAATTAAAATAAAAGATAAGATAAAAATTAAAGATAAAGTTGACTATTAAAAGCAACAAGGGAAAAGCAACAAATAACATACAAGGGAATGCCCATGAGATATTAGCAGATTTTTTTTCAACAAAAACTATGTAGGCAAGAAGTGAGTGTTACTATAAAGTGATAGAAAAGAAAAACCTCAAACAAGAGTACTCTACCCCACAAGGGTCTCATTCAGATTTGATGAAGAAATCAAAAGTTTTACAAATAAGCAAAAGTTAAAAGATTTAGCACCATAAAGCCAACTTTACAACAAAGCCAAAGGAACTTCTCTAGGCAGAAAAGAAAAAGCCACAACTAGAAACAAGAAAATTACAAAATGGAAAGCTCACCAGTAAAGGCAAATATACAGTAAAGGTAGGAAATCATTCACAGACAGCCTAGTAGGAAGATTAAAAGGCAAAGTAGTAAAACCATCTATATCCACAATAAGCAGCTAAGGGATACACAAAACAATTAGCTGTAAAATATGATATCAAAACCAGTAATCATGAGGGGTGTGAATATAAATGCAAGGTGTTTACAATGCATTTGAAATTAAGAGATCAGAAACTTAAAGCAATTATATGTGTGTGTGTGTGTATATGTATATATATGTATATATATAGACAGCTATATCAAAACCTCATGGTAACCACAAAACAAAAATCTATAATAGATTTACACATAAGAAAAGAAAAAGGAATCCAAACATAACACTAAAGAGAGTCACCAAATCACAAGAGAACAAAAGAAGAAAAGAAAAAAAGGCCTGCAAAAACAAATCAAAAAAACAATTAACAATAGGAACATACATATCAATATACCTTAAATGTAAATAGACTAAATGCTCCAACCAAAAGACAAAGACTGGCTGAGTGGATACAAAAACAAGACCAACTGCATACAAGAGACTCACTTCAGATCTAGAGACGCATACAGACTGAAAGTGAGAGGGTGGAAAAAGGTATGCCACAAAAATAGAAATCAAAAGAAAACTGGAGTAGCAATACTTATATCAGACAAAATAGACTTTAAAATAAATATTATTATAAGAGACAAAGAAGGACACTACATAACGATCAAGGGATCAATCCAAGAAGAAGATGTAACAACTGTAAATAAATATGCTCCCAACATAGGAGCATCTCAATATAAGGCAAATTTTAACAGGCATAAAGGGAGAAATTGACATTAACACAATAATAGTAGGGGACTTTAACACCCCACATACATCAATAGACAGATCATCCAGACAGAAAATTAATAAAGAAATAGGCCTTAAATGACACATTAGACCAGATGGACTTAACTGACAGTCACAGAGCATTCTGACCAAAAGCAGCAGAATACATATTCTGTTCAAGTACACATGGAACATTCTCCAGGATAGATCACATGCTGAGCCACAAAGCAAGCCTTGGTATATTTAACAAAATTGAAGTCATATCAAGCACCTTTTCTGACCACACTCTATGAGATTAAAAATCACCTACAAACAAACAAACAAACAAACAAAAAACCCAAACCTGGAAAATACACAAACACGTGGAGGTTTAACAGTATGCTACTAAACAACCAATGGATCACTTAGGAAATCAAAGAAGAGATTTAAAAAAAATGCCTAGAGACAAATCAAAATGAAAACATGATGATCCAAAACCTATAGGACACAGCAAAAGCAGTTCTAAGAGGGAAGTTTACAGTGATACAATCTTATCTTAGGAAACAAGAAAAATCTCAAATAAACAACCTAACTTTATGTCTAAAGCAACTAGAGAAAGAAGAATAAAACCCAAAGTTAGTAGAAGGAAAGAAATCATGAAGATCAGACTAGAATGAAATAGAAACTTAAAAAAATAGAAAAGATCAATGATACTAAAAGTTGGTAACTTGAAAAGATAAATAAAATTGATTAACCTTTAGCCAGTTTCATCAATAAAAAAAGGAGAGGGCCTAAATCAATAGTATCAGAAATGAAAAAGGAGAAGTTACAACCAATACCACAGAAATACAAAAAAATCATAATAGGCTACTATGAGCAATTATATGCCAATAAAATTGACAACCTAGAAGAAAAGGACAAATTCTTAGAAAGGTACAATCTCCCAACAAAGGAAGAAATAGAAAATATGAAAAAATATGAAGAGGTCAATTAACAGGACTGAAATTGAATCAGTAATTTAAAAACTCCCAACAAACAAGAGTCTAGGACCACATGACCTCACAGGCAAATTCTACCAAACATTTAGAGAAGAGTTAACATCTATCCTTATGAAAGTATTCCCAAAAAATTGCAGAGGAAGGAACACTTCCAAACTCATTCTGTGAGGCCACCATCACCCTGATACCAAAATCAGATAAAGATATCACAAAAAAAGAAACTACAGGCCATTATCACTGATGAACACAGATGCAAAAATTCTCAACAAAATACTAGCAAAGCTAGTCCAACAATATATTAAAAGGATCATACACCATGATCAAGTGGGATTTATCCCAAGTAAGGATTTTTCAATATCCACAAATCAATGTGATACACCACATTAATAAACTGAAGAATAAAAATCAATTGATCATCTCAATAGATGTAGAAAACGGTTTTCATAAATTTCAACATCCATTTATGATAAAAACTCTCTAGAAAGAGAGTATAGAGGGATCATACTGCAACATAATAAAGGCCATATATGAAAAACCCACAGTTAACATCATATTCAACAGTGAAAAGCTAAAAGCATTTTCTCTAAGATCAGGAACAAGATAAGGATGCCCACTCTTGCCACTTTTATTCAGGATAGTTTTGGAAGTCCAAGCCACAGCAATCAGACAAGAAAAAGAAATAAAAGGAATCCAAATTGGAAAAGAAGAAATGAAATTGTCACTGACTGTGGATGGCATGATACTATACATAGAAGATCCTAAAGAGGCTATCAGAAAACTACTAGACCTCATCAATGAATTCAGTAAAGTTTCAGGATACAAAATTAATATACAGAAATGGGTTGCATTTCTATACACTAACAACAAAATATCAGAAAAAGAAATTAAGAAAGTAATCCCATTTACTATCACATCACAAAGAATAAAATACCTAGGAATAAACCTACCTAAGGAGGCAAAGGACCTGTACTCCAAAAACTGTAAGATACTGATGAAAGAAACTAAAGATGACATAAACAGATGAAAAGATATACTGTGTTCTTATATTGAAAGAATCAATATTGTTAAAATGACCATATTATCCAATATACAGATTCAATGCAATCCCTATCAAGATAACAATGGCGTTTTTCACATAACTGAAACAAAAAAATTTAAAATTTGTATGAAAACACAAAAGACTCCAAATACCCAAAACAATCTTGAGGAGAAAGAACAGAGCTGGATGAGCCACACTCCCTGACCTCAGACTATACTACAAAGCTACAGTAATCAAAACAGTATGGTACAGGCACAAAAACAAACATAGATCAATGGAACAGAATAGAAAGTCCAGAAACAAATCCACGGACTTATAGTCAATTAATCTATCACAAAAGAGGTAAGAGAATATACAATGGAGAAAAGACACTCTCTTCAATAAGTGGTGCTGGGAAAAGTGGACAGCTACATGTAGAATGAAATTAGAACATTCTCTAACACCATATACAAAAATAAACTCAAAATGGATTAAAGACCTAAATATAAGACTGGATACTCTAAAACTCTTAGAGGGAAACATAAGCAGAGCACTATAATTGCAGCAACATTTTTGGGGGGGACCTGTCTCCTAGAAGAGTGGAAATAAAGGCAAAAATAAACAAATGGGACCTAACTTAAAAGCTTTTGCACAGCAAAGGAAACCATAAACAAAATGAAAAGGCAACCTACAGAATGGGAGAAAATATTTGCAAATGCTACCAACAAGGGATTAATTTCCAAAATATACAAACAACTCATACAACTTAATATCAAAAAACAAACAGCCCAATCAATAAATGAGCAGAAGATCTAAAGAGACATTTCTGCAAAGAAGAAATACAGATGGCCAATAAGCACGTGAAAGTATGCTCAAGGTCACTAATTATAAAAGAAATGAAAATGAAAACTATAATGAGGTATCACCTCACACTAGTCAGAATGGCCATCATTAAAAAGTCTACAAATAATAAATCCTGGAGGGGGTGTGGAGGAAAGAGAACCCCCCACACTGTTGATGGGAATGTAAATTGGTACAGCCACTATGGAGAGCTGTATGGAGATTCTTTAGAAGACCAAATGTGTTACCAAATGACCCAGCAACCCCACTCCTCGGCATTTATCCAGAGAAAACTCTAATTCAGAAAGATGCATGAACCCCAATGTTCATAGCAGCACTATTACAATAGCTAAGACATGGAAGCAACCTAAATGTCCATCAACAGATGAACGGATTAAGAAGATGTTATTCATATACAACGGAATATTATTCAGCCATAAAAAGAACAAAATAATGCTATTTGCAACAACATGGATGGATCTAGAGATTATCATATTAAGTGAAGTAAATCAGCCAGAGAAAGACAAATATCATGTGATATCACTTGTATGTGAAATCTACAAAAAATGATACAAACGAACTTATTTAAAAACCAGAAATACACTCACAGACATAGAATACAAACTATGGTTACCAAGGGGGAAGGGGGAGAGAGGACTTAGGAGTTTAGGATTAATATATACACACTACTATATATAAAATAGATAAACAACAAGGTCCTACTGTAGAGCACAGGGAACCATATTCAATATCTTGTGATAACCTATAATGGAAAAGAATCTGAAAAAGAATATATATATATATATATATGCACATAGGTATAAGTGAATCACTATGCTGTACACCTGAAACTAACACAACATTGTAAGTCAACTATATTTCAATAATTTTTTTGAAATAGGAGATGCCCCCAAATAAGGTTCCTTTGTGAAAGATTCCTATCCTTTGTCAAAACTTTCTTCTTTACCTTGTAATGTAGGTGAAGCTTACTTGAGTGCATTCTGTTCCTGCAAATGAGAGGGAGAAGAGGGTGAACATTCTCTGAGACACATTTCTTTATTGACTCCCTAGCATATATTTGATTAATATAGAGGTGGAGCTAAATTTAGGAAGAAATTTGATTTCCATTTTATTAATATACAGTATATAAAAATACAAGACACAGATCTTAAATGTTCAGATTTATGTTTTCCCAATTATAGTCACCAGTGCAATGGATATATTTTTGAAACCTCCAGAAACAATACATCTCCCTCAAAATATATTATTTTCCCCTTTTGATTATCATCGAGAGGCAGTAGTAATTGCAGTTAAGATAAGGGATTGAATCCTAATTCTAACACTTACAAGTTACATGATCTTGGAAAAGTTGTTAGGTATTTTCTGCATTTGTGTCTTTATAGTTCATA
Source organism: Camelus ferus (assembly GCF_009834535.1). Taxonomy (NCBI): domain Eukaryota; kingdom Metazoa; phylum Chordata; class Mammalia; order Artiodactyla; family Camelidae; genus Camelus; species Camelus ferus. Next base: position 97,074,959 of record NC_045732.1, on the reverse strand, counting down.
TAGGGATAGTAATAGGGTTAATACAAAAATTAAATGAGATAATATATGTAAAGTACTTCACTCAGTGCCCGAAACATAAATACTTGATAGCTATTTGCTGTTAATGCTCTTCCTATTTGTAAAAACAATAATATAAATGGTAAGTTGAAAGGGTTCTGTATTGTAGACAAAGATGTTTTGTGTTGCCAAATAGCAAAATACACATTCACTGAGTATACTTTGAAACGACTACATATCATGTGTACTTTGTGCTACTATATATCATGATTTATGCTGAGATTCAGCCACTCTGGTAGTTGACACTGAGACAACGGCAGACGTTCAGCAATTTAGTGCTCCTAAAATGCTAATGGACAGAAAAGACTGAAATGAATAAAGTATTCTGTGTCCAATGTATACGGAAAAAAATTTCTTGTGGCATGATGAACACAGTTTGAAGCAGTAAGATTCACAGTAAAATCTGAATGCCAAGACTTGGATTACTTGAGCAGTTGTGGATTGGCAGACTTGACTGGTGTAATGTTACTTCCCCAACCAAATACCTAAGGCTTCAGACTCCTTAAATGTAGAATTCTGGAACACCAGAATAAGTTTCACTGATTCTATATTAAAAAATTGATGTTAAATTATTGTCATATAGTAATTCAACAACAGGGAAATAGGGGGAAATAGATTAAAGAAAAAAACTGGTGTAATTCCACTATCAAACCCACTCCATTTAATCTTTAAAAAATTTAATAATGAAGTTTCTGGTTCAAAATTAAAAATTTTTGAGTTGTTTTCTTTCAGCTTAAAGTATTATATTTGAGACTCTAGCACAGCAAATGCTATTCCTACTAATGGTACAGTATGAATTTTAGTGGACTTCATTACAGACATTCAAATTAAAAGCTGTCAAGAGAGATAAAAGGGTGTAGGTCTGGATTCTAAGGGGCTTTAATTAGATTTAAAGGTAGAAATGGTGGGAAAAGGCAATGTATCTAAAAAAAGCATGAACTTTTATGAAAGGCTATATGAATGTTTCATGTAAAGTACCTGACAAACTGATCATGTCACCTATTCCCGAGAGTTAACTATTTTCTGTAATGTAACTAACATGGTAATCCCTGGTTAATTTGCTTTTCAAGTACACAGTGTTTGCTTGTTATACAAATGACTGGGTTTAACTTGTAGATCATCCAATTATGCTACCTGATGCTTTCTCTCAAAATAAGCACTTTGGCTAGGAATCTTGAGTTCACTGTTGTCTTTGCTTTCTTTCTGATAAATAGTTAAATACTGATGGGATTTTTAAAAGACAAATGTTTCAGGTATTATAAATTACTCTTTATTGCACTTTAATTAGTATATTCCTAGAGATGCTCAATTATAATGGCTGTTAATATTTCTGAAAGTTAAATTAAGATTCTACACTGTTAGTGAGCAAACTCATTAAAGACATGAAAGGATGACAAGATGAAAAAGGATTTACATTTGTAGAATCTCCTGTAAAATTATTAGAAGTGACAGGTTCCATTTTTTGGATGCTGGAATCAAGGTTGCATGTCTAAACCATAGTGACACCATGGTTAGATTTTGCATAGCTGAGAACTAATAGGAAATTAATAGAGTGTAATACAAGCCTATTGAATTTGGTGTAACGGTGCTACTTTGATGCGTAAGAACAGAAGGCATAATTTCAATCTTTGTTTAGTGTCTTGGACAGCCAACCTCAGTACCATCTAAGTATGGTCAGGATCAAAAATGTGATGGATAGTACCACAGCACCTTCTTGACAGCTTTTCTGTTCAAATACAAATTTCTGTCACAGCCCCAGAAAGTTTGAAGGAGAATTCGGAGATGAAATATCGTAGCAACAAGCCCAGTGCGAAGCTATTATGCTCTGAAAGGAAAAATAATTACAAATTGTACATCTCCTAGGCACATATCTGTATTAATAATGCAGAGCAATAAATACACTGGAGTATACTAATGAAATGTTATTGAACATTAAAGTTTTGGAAACCATAGGGTTATGAATCTGTCGAGAAAATGTCAATGCATATGTCTAGTTTCAGGTTTCTGTACCTGTTTTAGGCAAATAACTATTTGGGAGAGTTGTGAAAAACTGTGATTTAGTCCACCTTTCATAATGTCTCTTCAGTACATTTTTAAAAGAAATTTGAGGTATTTCTAAGCTGTTTAGTATCTAAATGATCAATACATCCACCCCCTCCATGAAAATTTTATGCTCATCTACCAAAATCATCTTGAACTGCACGAAAGTTTATCTTTCTAGGAAGTCTGATCTTAATGATGGTATTATAGCATTGTTCTATCAAATATTTTTTCTTAAAAAAATGGAAAGGCTCCCTCTGAAAAGAAACATTAAATAACCTTCGCCCTCAAATCCTACATTTATTTCAATAGAAATACATTCTGCAACAACTTCCAATTTTTTCTATAGTGATGTATGCCTTCTCCTATTGTTTCTTCAAGTAAATTCGTTTTCATAGCAATAAATCAAAAGTGTTAGCGTTAGGAGTTTTCAGCACCCTAGAATATTAAGTTCTATTCTATTTTGAAGAGGGAAATGAACAGAGTTCAACTGAAATGAGCATAAAATCATTTATAGAATTCTTCTTTCGTGAACCAAGAATAAACTGCCACCCTTCCTGACAAATTGTCTTTGAGTCCAGGAACCAAGTATCGCAGAAGGACATTGCATACTGCAGACCACTGGTTTATCAAGCACTGTAATCTATTTTTGATAATTTTTGTAATGAACTTTTTCACTATAATGAAACAGTTGTCCCCTATGTCGGAGTTACCACACAGTTAAGATTAATCATTCAATTAATATACAGAAATATAAGTCAGGATATTCTACACTGGCCTAAAATTTCCTCATAGAGATATTACCCATAAAGATAATAGATACTTTGGACTTGAAAGAAAATCAGAAAGGAGATTTGAAGTCTAAATAACAGGAAATTGTCTTGCTCATTTTTTCATACATTCATTGCCATTCATTGCATTGGTTTCTAGGGATACTCAAGCATCTGTTTATTCAACATTCAGAATATATTTATTGAACATCTCTATATGCATGGTATTATGCTGAGGTTTTGAATATGATTATGGTACAGATTTTTCTTCCATGAAAAAGCATAGGGAGAACAGGAAAAGTATACAGAGTGTACTGACAGCTATAATCCAATATGCAAGTGGCAAGCAGGTTAATTTTTTTAAAAGTGCTAAGGGAGTTTAAAAGAGGGAAAGAGACCTTTCACAGAAAATGTAGGCTTAGAACAATTGCTAGACTGTAGGCAGGTATGCCTCATCCAGGGGGAGATCATTCTATTTAGAGGTACAACATGAATTACGTCACAGAGGCAGGCAAGTTCTCATGTTCATGGTGCAGTGAGTATTCAAAGTCCTTCAAGAGTAGAAGTGAAGGAGACAAATAGGGAAATGGTTGTGGGAAAAGTAGGTTGGGAGCGTTTTATGGAATTTTTCTGAGTGTAACACCGGTAAGCTTATGCATACTATTAGGAATTGGAGAACCGTTAATGTTTTCTGAATATTTTTGTTACTTATTTCATCTCTGTCCCCTTTGATAATGATGTAAGTTCCTCTTGAATCTCTTTCCTCATCATTACGTTCTGTTTTCCTCCTACTTCTCTGGCTATTTTCTTACTCTTCACAAAGTCTTTCCTCCATTTATCCCTTAAATGATGTTTCTTCATATTCTTCCTGGAGTGTTTCACCTATTCCTTTATCTACAACTACCACCAGTATCTTTAGAATTTTACAGTATTTGTTTCCAAGCCAAAATGTTCTCCTGAGTTTTGTATATGAAAATCCCATGGGCAGTTTAACTTGTCTGTCTGCCTTACTAGACTACAATGATGTGATGAGGTGATGAAAGTGGGAATTTTCATTCTTCATTAATCTTCATTTATCTTCATTCTTCATCATTCTTCATTGCAATGAAGAGAACAATGTTAGAAATTGTGAAGACGGCATTTTCAGGATTTGTCCCTGGTAACATCTTCCTGAAGCTCTCTTTTCTAAGATTATAGACTTCAAGTTAGTAAGTTTTCTGATAAAAACATGTTTCAGTGGAATGCACCTTCTTCACTGTATATTCATGTTTTTGTCCAATAGTATGAGTTAATTTTTTATTGAATTTTGAAATATTTAAGGCCACAGATCCATGTAGACTGCTTCCCCTAAATGAACTGTTACCTTAATAATATATGTGTAATTTCAAATATACCTTTAAAATATTAGTTAAAATGTTAAAAATAACATTATAACAATTACATGGGTTGATTTAACACAAATTCATTCTTTAATTTCACCACAAAGAAGTACTATATTCTTGACTTGACTCCACATATCCTCGACTATCTCACTTTTTCTTCTCTTCATAGAAAATTCCTCAGAAGAGTCATATTTCCTCAATTCATTCATGTCATCTTTTCTGTCCAATTCATGTTTGAGTTCCCTGAAGACAGACAGGTTTTCCTCCCCATCAATACACTAAAGCTATTCTTTTCAAACTCAACAACAACTTCCAAATTGCCAAAGACTTCGGTCAACTCTTAGTCTTTATTTTACTAGATCTATTAATAACATCTGACACAGTTGATCACTGATCCACTTTCTTTACTTAGGTTCTAGGATATAAAAATGTTTCTTGTTCTTCTCTTATCTCACTGTATGCTCCTTCTCAGTACCATTTTCTCAGTTCTCTTCCTCTTCTCAACTTCTAAATATTGGCGTTCTCGGGCAGTCAATCACCATGTTTCCTCTTGCCTTCTCAATTTAGACTGAATTCCTTGGTGATCACATACAGTCTTGTGCTTTTAAATGTCTTCAGTATTTTGAAATGTTATATAAGTACCCATGAGCAATCCATTCAGCTCCAGGCTTTTGTATCCAGTTTCCACTTTGATATCTAATAGGTATCTCAACTCCTACATGATGAATAACTGAACCATTGATTTCTACTCCCCTATTCTGAAACTTGTTATTCCTGCAGTATTCCACATAAAGGTAAATGCACTCAGTTGCTTAGGCTTCAATTTAGATATCATCCTTGGCTTCTCTCTTTTCCTTACATCCTTTCCATCAAACTCCTATCAGTTTTATCTTCAAACTGTCTCTGAAATTTAAAAATTTCTTACCACTTGCACTACTACCATTCTGGTCAAAGCCACCATATTTCACCTGAATCCCTGTAGTAGCCTTCTAATTGCTCTCCCTGACTCTGCCCTCTCCCCATTATAGTCTTTTTTTCTATACAGCATTCAGAATTATCCTTTTAAACCTAAGTCATATTGAGCTGATCCTTTGCTCAAAACACTCCAATGAATTGGTGGTAGCTGTAAAACATACTGCAAAATCTTTGATACTTCTTCTCAACAAGTGGTGAGATTTATATCCTCTTACTTTGAGTTGGCTTGTGTCTCATTTGACCAGTACAGTATTGTAGAATGATGCTATGTGACTTCCAAAAGCAGGTCATGGAAGGTTGTGCAGCTTTCACCTTCTTCATGGAATACTTTCTCATAGTTTTGAGCTGCCATGTAAGAAATCCAACTGCCCTGAGTTTGCTGTGGTATGGTCAACAGTCCTAGTTCAGCTTTGCCTTCTACCCTTCCCCACCAGCGTGCCAAACTTGTGACGGAGCTTTCATATAACCTCCAAACCATCCCATCTGCCAGCTTAATGCCAACAAGTGACATTCATCAATGCCACATGGACCAGAAAAATCACCCAGTCAAGCCTCATTTGCGTTCCTGACCCACAGAATCATAAAATATAAAATATAATTAAACAATTGCTGTTTTAAATCACTAATTTTGAAGATTGATTGTTATATAGATAAATGGAATAGACTTATCCTATTCAAATTAAAAGTCAAACTCTTCAAACTTAACATGGTGAGAACTAAATTCCATATCAATATCCCTAAGCCTGCTCCTCCACTAGGATTTGTTAACTCAGTGAAAGCCAACTCCATTTTCTAAGTCTCTTAGGCCAAAAACTTGGAGTTATCCTTGATTAATTTTTCTTTCTTATATTCCTCATAAGATCTCACAACAAATCTTTTGGTTCTAGCTTCATATTATGTTCAAAATATGGCCACTTCTCACCATTTTAAATGCTATCACTCTGGTTCAAGCCAGCCATCTATTATCCATATTACTGCAATAGCCTCTCAACTCAACACCACCTCTGATTCTTTTACTAGAAATTTGGAACATTAGTATTTATTTTGAAAAATTAACTTTCAGCTGTGATCTATTTCTTTACCTCAGGAAACATTAGAATTATCTTCCTCTTCAGTTGTCCTTCACTCCTCTTCCTCAAACCTTTGCAGAGCCGAGAGTAGGTAGGACCTGGCCAGCTCTGAGACTGGTCCATGCCCAGATATCTCCAGATAAACACAAAGACATTTTTTGTTGTCCTCTGTTTATCTGCAAAGTTGAACAACTACCTTCAGTTTCCATGGCACTGCTTTAGACTTGAACAAGAACAAATAATTGGATGAGGGTGGTGGTATAGGAACTCTTTCAATTCCTGGTGAGCCTTTTCAAACTGCACACACACACACCCTCACTGAAAGAATGGTAACTAAGAAGTGTACCTCTTTCTCCAACTTTGCTCTTTCTAGACTAGAAATAACACTGTAGTGTCTACAGAGAATTGAAATCTATATAGACTTTTTTCTTCTTCTGAATAATCCAGCTTATTTCCTTAACTGAAATAAAAATTTTCTAAGTGAAGCAGTCAGGTAAATGATACAGATTGAGCACACAGAAAAATTAGTAGAAACAGATGAATACCCATGACTAATGAAGAGGATGGCACCCCTGTTCTCTCATGGTCATATTGGACACCATTGTAATTTAGCATCCTACCATTTTCATTTTATTTGAACTGTTTTAGAACACATACAAAAAGAACAAATACCACACAATACACTGAATCTGTTATCCTTTAGCTCATGTAACTCAGATGCAGTTGAAAATATTGCATTCTAGCATTTCATAAAGAAACAAAGTCAAAATTTAACTTCAGGGAGAGCTGACATGATACTTTTAAGCCCCAAATGAGTTTTTTGTGTGTTCTGGTTTGTTTTGCTTCCTTCTGATTGTAGATTTGGATAGGGGAAAGTTAGATTGAAGAAAAGGATCCAGGAAAGGGCAACAAATGATTTATAAAATAATTATTGGCATCTGTTGGTCCTCTACAATGACTTAAAGGCGAAATTAGTATTTTTGTTCCCTGAGCTAATTGAGACTGCACTTTAAAAGTCACACTTGGTGTAATGAAGAATGAGGTCAAATTGTGCTATGTCTCGGTGACATACAGCACAATGGAATGTCTAGACTGTAGGGTCCTTAGGTCTCCATGGAACTTGGGAAGCTTCACTTAACACAAATAATTTCTATGTACTTTTTGCATCAGGAACAGCTGTACTTTTGCATTTCCAAGTGATCTCTGTCCTCAAATAGCAATTTTTTTCATCCTTCTGAATATGATGTTGCCCTCTCTCCTTATGTGTTTCTTGCACTATGAACTTTTTCTGCCAACATGATGTATTTTAAAAGTAAATAATTTACGGGGAGTTGGGGAGGAGGAAGAATGGAGGGTTAACTACTTACAAAAACCTGTGCTCTTGAGGTTTATTATCTGTGAACCTTTTAGATAGAATTATATCCTTATATTCACTGAGTGACCTAAAAAGAGTCAGGTGACTACTTAAGGGCTTTTTCTTCAAATTTGTAACTATAAAAGTAAAAATAAGCATTAGGCCAGTTCAGATTATCTTCTTAAGAAAATTGATACTTGACATCACTCTATGGGTCTTTAGTTTCCAAAGCCAGCATACTCCTGCAGCTGCTATTTTATCCCACTAGGTACTAAGACTACACTTCAGGGGAGCTTGTATTCTGAACCTCTGGATTTCCCATAAACTTGCTAACCTGAATCAAAGATAATAGCATGATTTTTCCTTTAACTCTGCCTTTTTCAAATAAAAGTAATTACTAGTGAACAGAACTACTTATAAACATTAAAGAGCACTATAGATAAAACTACATACAGCTTGGAGTGAGATTTAATAAATGGACAGCTAAATTAAAATTAATACAATTAAAATTGGCAAGTTGTTTTTGAAAATCCACTATGTGTCCATGTAATTGCCATTTGGTTTGCCTTGTTATTGTTGTGTTGTGTGGTTTTAGTACAGTGCATAATTTATTATTTATTTAATTATGATGTACTGAGTTCCTACTATGTGTCATACACTTACTAGGAATTAGGGATGCAAAGATTATGAAGTCATGTATCATAACTTAAAAGTGCTCATCACACCAACTTAATAAAACAGTTACATGTTTAAATATTGGGGGAAGCACAATAAGCTCTTCAGTGGAGCATATTTGCATATGGACAGAATATCCCTGTAAAGATTCCTAAGAAACCAGTAAAGTGGTTGTCCCCGTCATAGAAGACTAAGCTGGGGAAAGGGCAATGAGAGAGACTCACTTTTCACTGTATCTATTTTAAGTTTTTGGAATTTTTTATGAACCACATTTAGAATGAATTTCAAATATAAAATAATTGTTTAAAAATATTTTTAAAATGTTTGTGCTTGCCAAATGCTTGTGCAGCAGACTATGGTCTGCTCTCATCAAAATGGTCCTGTCAAAGTGGAGAGTAACTTTTGAGATTCAAATGACTGAGCAAAATACAGATGAATAGGACATTCAGTAGATGGATTTATAGGTCTGGAACTCGAGAACGATTTCTGGGCTAGAGATATAGAATTAAGTAATTGAAACCATGCAGGTGGGTAAGATTAACCAAAGTGAGATAAGATGTTGACCTACCGAGGAATGCTATATAGAGAGACATAGAAGCCAGCAAAGTAAATTAAGAATGAGTATGATGGAATTATTTGACACATTTGTGTTCATCTATTCTTTTCCCGAGTTAAGTTAGCATTCTTATCACTATTTTTGAACTCGTTATTGGGTATATTATTTATCTGTTTCATTAGAGTTTTTCCAGGGTTTTTTTTCTTTCCTTTGAAACATATTTCTCTGCCTTCTCATTTTGTTTAATGCACCCTCTCTATGAAATTAGGTAAAACAATTACCTAACCCAGACTTGAAGGTGTGTCCTTGTGTGGGAGTGTCTTTATGCAGTCTGTGTGTGCCCAGTGACTTTGGTGGGAGAGCTGAATCTAAAGTGAGCATGGGTTGCATCTTCTCCCAGGGTATACTGGAAGCCACTGCCTTGGTAGGAAATGGGGCTCGAGTTGGAGGGACTAGAGCCAGAATCAGGAGCAAGCCGGGGCTTCTTCGATGCTTAGTTGCCATCACCATCATATTAAGGACAGGGTGGGTGCCAAGGAGCTGGAGAAGGAGCCCTGAGGGAGCTGGATTTCTCCTGGGTTGTGATGGCAGTCTCTGCCTTAGTTTGGGATTTGACCAGGGCCTGAGGGCTTGAGGCTGCACTCTTGTGCTAGTTTCACTCTTTTCCTGGTGTGCATGCCTTTGTTAGAGACTAGGTAGGGGCCCTAGGGGTTAGTACCACACCACTGAGAAGCCTCACCCCTCCCAAGTGGGCACAGGGATGCACTCTCTAACAATGGTGGTCTTTGCTCTGGAGCTAGCTAGCTTTGCTTCCTCCAGAGTGTGTGCAGGTGCAAGCTGGTAAGGTCTGCCCCAATCCTGGTCAGAGGCAGGGCCAGGAGTCTGTGCCAGCTCTGTTCCCTCCAAGTGTGTGCACTCTTGTTGGCAACTGCAGCCTCAGCCTTAGCGGGGAGCAGTGCCAATCAAGAGGGGCTGGAGCAGCAGCAGTGTGGGCTGGGGTGCACGCTGTGGCGGTCCTAGCAACCTGGCCTGAGTCCCAGGCAGTTTTCAATCTACGGCTTCTATGCTGTGGCCAGGAGTAAGCAAGGCTTACTTGTTGTGTGCTTGTTCTCAAGGGTGGAGTCTCAGTTTCTTACAGCCCCCTGGTAAGACTTACTGGTTTTCAAAACAGCTGAGGGGACTCACCTTCCTAGTGTGAAACCCCAGGGCCGAGGTGCCTACTACGTGGCTCAAATCCCTGATTCCCCACGGAGGATCCCTGAGCCTGTGATATCCCCTTCCTCTTCTGTGTCCCCCAGTAGGGTGCAGGTCCCAACCAGATCCATTCCTATCAGGCTCCGTGTGGATTTTTCTCACCACTTGGGTTGTAGAAGAGCTGTTCTGCCAGTCCCCAGGTCGATTTCAGTGGGAGTCGTCCTATACGTAGTTGTAGTTTTCATGTGTTCATGCTTATATCTAAAATCATCGTCAATTTAGAACTTGTCTCCATCTTTCACATTTGCAATGTTTTCCCACACTTTGCATTTTTATATCAGTTAACTTTCTGCTTTAAGCTTCTTTCCCCATATCTCTGTTGTTAAACTTGTCTTCATATTTCAAGGCTCAGATTAAGTTTCCCTTCCTCTATGAAGACTACCTCATCCCCCTTTCTACCACAGTTAGTCACTTCAGCTTCTTGGATCCCAGGATGCATTGAAAATCTTTCATTATAACTCATCATATTTCTCTTATGAGTTCTACTTATTGTGTGAGACTTTTATTACCACACTCACTTAGTGTGACTTTATAGTATCTGTTGTGCAGCATATTAGGCATTTAACATATATTTTATGTTTATCTTTTTATTTAGATGCTCCATGAGAGTAGGAATCTTGTATTTTTCCTTTGTACATTACTAGAGCTTGGCTGTCCATATTAGGTTTGGATAAATGCTTTATTATGTCATTTCTTCAAAGTTAGCTTCTTAAGAGCAAGAACTATATTTTATATATAAACATTCCTCCCTATCCCTATTGTACTTCTAGGTGCATAATAATTGCTTAGAACATCTTGATTTAATGCTTGATAAGTATAAATGTAGCCAATATATGTATTATACTCAAATGAAGAAAATATTTCACATTACAAACTAGGGAACTGCATAATAGTAGCGACATTATCAACAGTAGCCAACACTTCTGTAATGCTTACCACCATGCAAGCTGATAAAGAGCAAAGAGAGATTCCTGGAAATTGGGAATGGGACAAAGTCTGGAAGGTTCCATAATCTGTGTAGACTGGAACCATATTCTATAGTAGCAATTCCAGCACCAATTCCAAAGGCAATGGTGCACATAGTGAAGCAGATAACTCCTTGGTGTCAGGGGATCCCTGTAGTCTTGGACAACGAAGAAGATAAACTCAGCATATAAACTCGTAATTCTCACAACAACTTTATGAGGAAGGACTACAGATATCTCTACTTTTATATATAAAGAATTAAGTGACATTTCCAATGTCACCCAGGTACTGAGTGGCAGGGCCTGAGTTCTATCACAGGCATCTGACTTTTAGGACTTATGCTCTTAATCACTATACTCTACTACCGCCTCAGATGTACATTTTTGGGTGAAATGTGTCTGACACATGAATATTCAATATATTTTTATCATTCAAAAGGTCTTATAAGACATACATCATAAATAAGAAACCAAATACCATGGATTTTAGAAGATATATAAAAAATTAAAAGTAATGAGTACTGATTCTCAAAGGATATTTTTCTTAAACATATAAAACTCTCCAGACTTCTAAATTATCACAATATAACAAGGTTCTCTTTATAATCCCCAACTGTATGTTATAAATGCTATTACCTTTACCAAGAAGGCAAAGGATATGCAACTTTTATATTTGGATTGATTGGAGCAATGCATGAGCCAAATAAACAGAAAATTACATATGATGGAGATATCTTTTGAAATTACTGCCCCTTTGGGAAAGGAGATGGTAATTTTTAAATTTGTGAAGCAACTCTCTGTCATACTATATGAACTTGTCCAAAATTAGGAGTGAAAAAATACTTTTAATAAAATTAAATCTACGTCTAATTCCTCAAAAGTTTCACCAAGTCTGTGGGAAAATCAATCTCAGTCATTATTGGGAACACTTCTCCCTGCCCCCAGGGTTATACCAGCATTCAGGTGCATAACGATGAAAAAAAGGGGAAAGGACTTCTAGAATTCAATTTGGTATGAGCCCTGTTATGTTCTTCATTGTCCAAGATTACAGGGATCCCTTGACACCAAGGAGTTATCTGCTTCCATGCTTCACTATGTGCACCATTGCCTTTGGAACTGATGCTGGAATTGCTACTATGGAATATAGTTCCGATCTACACAGATCATAGACCAGACTTTGTCCCATTCCCAATTTCCAGGAATCTTTCATCCCTCTTTTCCAGGCTATATCAGTTAGATTTTTAAGTATAGCAAGCCAACCCAAAATTTAGTGACTTGTTTAAAACAACAGTCATTTTATTTAGCTCCAGATTCTGGGGGTCAACAGGGCAATTTTTCATATCTAATGTTTATTTGCTTGTTTGTTTTTATCTTTGCTGAGCTCTACCACGTATCTGCGATCAGCTAGTTGGTCAGCTAATTACTGTTTAAGCTAAAATGACCTCACTCACATGTATGTTAGCTGACAGGCTGTTGATCAGAGTACATTATATTTTTTTCAAAGCAGTTTCTTCATCCTCCAGAAGTCTAGTTCAGGATTCTAAGTTCAGCAAGAAAGCCAGAGCTAATGCAATAGTATTTTCCAACTTTCTGCTTATGTAAATGTTGCTCACTTATTATTGGTTCATAGAAGGCACAGGGCCATCACACACTCCAGGTGTTGGGAAATAGCTCCACTATTTACCTTAGGAGCTGCAACTTTTTGTATGTATTACTGCAATCAACCACAGAATCATCAAGGGCAATCTTTCTTTCTTTGCCAGAGAAATTACAAAGGGAAAATCTTTTAAACATTTAAATGGATGAGGCCAAGTTGAAGGGGCTTGCTCTCCCCTTGACTCCCAATAAAAGGTAGCTCTCATAACTCCCTGGGAAGGGCAACCTACCAGCATTTCTGATCCCCTAACACTCCAAGTTGAAGATTTTAAATTCCTGGTGAGTGCAGCTGAGAGGTCTGGGACTCCTTTCATTCACCTAGCCTTTACCATAGAATCTGCAGAATCTTTATTCCATGTGTGGCAGGCTGAGCATACTGGGGTCCCAATCGCCCCTGATCCATCTGATTTGTAAGGCAGAAGTTCCTTGCCAGGAGAGGCAAGCCAAAAAGACCAGAGGCTACCACCCAAGCCAGTGCCCAGAGTAGTGGCTCAGAGATTTTGCTCAGCAGGAAAGCCATCCCATAAGAAAAGAGAGTTCTGAAGCTCTATCCAAAGGAGAAATTCAAACCTAAGGGCATTCTCAAAAACAATAGCTTCTCTTGATTAGAAACAATAAGCTAAATGTAGGTCAACTAGTTCACCAGAAAGAATAGAGGAAGAGCCCACTTGGATGAGAAAAAACTTCAAAGACAGTCTTAAAACATACATCTGCACAAAGTTAGTTGTATAAGACTGGTGAGAAATTTATGAGCCAAGGCATTGTCAAATACAACAGAGATATCACACAGTGATTAGTGAAGCTTAATAAGTGTAGTGTAATACCAAATGAAGCAGATTGCTTGAAAAAGAGATCAGAGAAAGAGACAGCCCTGTTAAAATCACTATTATACCAGGATGCCTTTGCACACACCCCCACCCAGAACAATACCAAAGGTACCACTATGGGTAATAGAGTTCACTAAAGTAACATAGCCGAATCAGAAAACACATAAACAATGACAACAATTAGCCCTGGAAATGGGGGAGAGAAATCAGTACCCAGAGTTACTGCAACATATTACCAAAAATGTCCAGTTTTCAAACAAAAATATAGGAGACATCCATAGAAACAGGAAAGTGTGACTCATACACAGAAAAAAAAAAAAGCAGGCAGAAAAACTGCCTGTGAGAGGGGCCATATGTCAGGTTTAACAAACAGAAAGTTCCCAGTTTTTTTCATTATAAATATGTTTAAACACTTAAATGATAATATACATAAAGAAGTAAAGGAAGGTATGAAGACAATGTCTCATCAAAAAGAGAATATCAATAAAGAGTTAGAAATTATAAACAAAACCAAATAGTAATTCAGAAGTTGTAAAATACAGTAACTGAAGTGGAAAATTCATTAGAGATGCTTAATGGTAGATTTGAACTAGCATAAGAAAGAATAAGCAGACTTAAAGCTAGATTAATAGAGATTAGCAATCTAAACAACAGAGAGAAAATACAATGAAGAAAAATGAACAGAGGCTCAGAGAAATTAGAGACACCTAAAGTGCAACAAGGTGTGTGTAATGGGAATACCAGAAGGAGAGGCAAACAAGAAAGTAGCATGAAAAATATTCAAAGAAATAATGGCTGAGAATTTCCTAAATCTGAAAAATTCTTTGAAGAAATTGACCAGTTGATTCTAAAAATTATATGGAAATTCAAGGGACACAAAAAAGCAAAAATCATATTTAAAAAGAATACTTTTGGAGGGTTCATACTTCATAATTATCAAACTACACAGCAACAATAAACAAGAGAATATATTACTGGAATAAGGACGGAAATAAAACTAAATGGAAAATAGTCAAGAATCTAGAAATAAATCCTTACTATTATACTCATGGATTTTCATCAAGGTTGCCAAAATAATTTGATGTGGAAAGAATAGTCTTTCAACAAATGTAATTGGGGCAATTGAATGTCCATATGCAAAAGACTGAAGTTGGGTCCCTAGCTAACATCATATATAGAAAGTAACTCAAAATGTATCACAGACCAAAATGTAAGAGCTAAAATGATAAAACTCTTAGAAAACAGCATAGTAGTGCATTTCTGTGGCCTTGGATTTGGCAATGGTCTCTGAGTTATAACATCAAAAATACAAATAACAAAGAAAAAAGATATATAAATTTGACTTTAAAAAGTATATGCACTAAAGGATACTGTCAAGAAAGTGAAAACAACTCATAGGGTGAAAGAAAATATTTTCAAAGCATGTATTTGATAAAGGTTTAGTGTCTAGAATATATAAAGTACTCTTACATCTCAACAATAAAGACAAATAATCCAGTATTAAAACACAGGCAAAATATCTGAATAAACTTTTCTCCAAAAAAGATATACAGAAAGAAAATAAGTGCATCAAAAGATGCTCAACATCATTAGTTATTAGGGAAATGAAAGTGAAAATCACAGTAAGATACCACTCTTTACCAACTGGAATGGCTATCATTAAAAAGACAGACAATAATAATTATTGGTGAGGATGTGAAGAAATTGGAACTCATATATTACTGAAAGGAATGTAAAATGTTGCAGCCTCTGTGGAATTTATTTTGGCAGCTCCTCATATAAAACATAGAATTACCAAATGACCCAGAAAATTCACTGCTAGGTATATACTCAAGAGTAATGAAAATACACATCTTCAAAAAATATGTACAGGAATGTTCATAGCAATATTATTCTTAATAACTAAAAATTGGAAATAATTCAAGTGTCCATCAACTGAGGAACGAATAAACAAAATGTTATATTTCCATACAGTAGGACATTTTTCAGCCATATAGAGGAAGAAGTGCTCTTACATGCTATGGCTGAACCTAGAAAACAAGATTCTCAGTTCAATTAGCCAGGCACAAAAGGGCACACACTGTATGATTTCACTTACAGGAAATAGTGAGGATAAGCAAATCCACAGAATCATATTAGTAGTTGTAAGGGGAATAGGTAGAGGCAGCAACTGAGAGTGATGGCCAATATGTAAGGAGTTTCTTTATGTAGTGATGGAAATATTCTGGAATTAGATAGTGGTGATGGTTGCACAACCTTGTAAATATAATGAAAACCATGGAATCAAATACTTAAAAATTTTATATGATGGAAATTATATCTCAATAAAAATTGCAAAAATCCAGACTCAGGTAACAATTTATTTTATATCTAGGTAGAAAAAATTATGTGATTTTAGTTTAGTTTGCTTAATAGACATTGAGCAAAGGGAGAGTAATTTACTGTAATAAATCAAGGGGTATAGTTGCCTGAAGATACTTTTCCAATAGACTGTTTTCTTTAAAATAGACTTTCTCTAACCATAGTTTTGTTTTTAAGCTCTATGACTTGTATTTATTTTTTATAATAGGTAATCACTTCCCATCTCAACAGTAATATGATTATAGTGCTTTCATGAAATCTTTCTGTACTTCATTATTATTATTATGTTTTTAAAATGTCAGTCTTTTTAAAAGGATAGTGGTTTTAAAAACTACCATTTATTTGGGAATAATGAATCTAATAAGATGGGTCATTCTCTGAATATGTAAACATGGTTATCATCATATTCATTTTCACACTCTTTTTCAAATGAAAGTATTATTCTCTGATCAGTTTAATTACTATATTTCAATCTTGAAAGAATACTATCCATTTTCCATTCAGATCAGAACAGAGTTGTTCAATTCAGATGCAGAAAATAACTAGGTTTATGAATATTCTGGAGAATGCACCATAGCAAATATTAGGAAGCACACTGGATTTCCAGTCTCCTTCCATTTGTCTTCACTTTGAGGGAAGAATCTCCAGATATAAATAGCCTGTAGACTTATGATCTCAGTCATTTAATTTTGGAACTCTCTATAGACTTAGTATTTCTTTACACAATAGGAGGGATATCTGGTTTCCATCGTTTTATTTTGTAACCTACAAAAGAAAAAAAAATGATCTATGTCAAAATAACTGACCAGTGCTCTTCAAAATTGTCAAGGTAATGCAAGACATACAACAAATGAGGAACTGTGACAGATTGGAGATTAAGCTCAAGATGGAATCCTGAAAGACAAAAGTTAAAACTTTAGAGTTTAGTTGAAATTTTAATAAAATTGAAGTAAGTTTTGTAGTTTATTAATCACATTGTACCAAAGTTAACTTTTTGGTTTTGATGATTTTACTACTATTATGTAAGACCTTCATCTTAGGGAAAGTTGGGTAGGGAAATGCAGGAGTTCTGTATGATTTTATCACTTTTCTGTAAACCTAAAATTCTTTCAAAATAAAAAGGAAAACAGCAGCAACAACAAGAACAGCAAAAAATCTCTCAAAGTTCAAAGCTTAGAATCATAGATTGATTAACCCAAAAATTACTTTAGGAATTGATTCACTTTATTTAAGCTAATTCCACTCTAATGATGCAGGATGACATTTTTAAAAAAGTATGTTTACATCATATTGTTCATCTTAACCACACCTACCAGAAAATGCATAATACTTGTGCAATGATCAATACTAATCACAGAAATCATCAAAACACTTAGACCACCATCCAGTGATGGAATTGACTGTTACAGGCCTTCATTAGTCCCAAAGAAAAAGAATACCCTCTTTTCCCTTTACCTATTATGTTCTTTAATAAGCTTTATGTTTCCTCTTCTGTCTCTCTGTATCTCTATCATTAACATAACTCATAGTTATTTATTCTGGAACACTTTTCAGTAATAACAGAGAACAATCAGCATTTGTTTCTTTATATGTCTTAACTAATTCATCAACTATTGAATCTTCTCTTCCTTTTCCATATAGCCTTCCTTACAATTATTACAGCTCTTCTTGTTCTTATAAGAATTGTTGAAACAAAATATATGTACTAATGCAATAGCTAATGGTAGCTGGGAACTAAGAACACAAAGTATATTTAGCAAAATCAAGCAGTTAAGTGGGAAAGTGTAGGTAGTAAAAGCAACTAAAAGACTCAGCTCAGTGTTAGGAATAAGGAAATGATAAATGAATTGGGCTTTTAGTGATTCTTTCATGTTGATATAAAATAATTTGTTAATGTCATTGAAAATTTTAAAATGAAATATTAACAATAGAAATCATAAGTGAATCTAACAATAATTATACACAAGAACCAAATATACTTAATTTTAAAATTGTAAGGATGGTTCATCATTTTCATCATTAAGAAATATAAGAACAAAGGTCATTACATTAACAGATTAAGTGAAGGAAACCATATGGTTATATCTTTAAATACTGAAATGACATTTAATAGAATTCCAAAACCAATTCCTAGTATGACTCTCAATAAAATAGGACTAGTAATTATGAAAAATACTATTTATGAAAAGCCAGCATCAAATATTATTTTAGTTGTAAAATATTGAAGCCATTTTCAATAAATTAGAAATAAGTCAATGAGATTGGCTACCATGCCAATAAGGTTTGTTTTATAAGTTTTATCCAATATAAGAGGCTGAAATAATTAGCATAAATATTAGAAACCAATTGACATTTTTTTCTTATTTGTGGTGATTCAATTATTGATCTAGACAACCTAAGAAGGTCTACTTTAAAAAAAATTATCAAAGTGAGTGATATAATTTAAGAAGATTTCTGGGTATGGATAAACAAAAAGCATAATGGGTGGAAATACTTGCAAATTGTATATCTTATAATAGTTTAGTATCCAAGCTATGTAACAAATTCTGCTAAACCAACAATAAAAAGTCTACAATCCACTTTTAAAAGAGCAAAGGATTTGAATACACATTTCTCCAAAGAAGGTATATATAAACGGTAATTAAGAAAATGAACACATGCTCAACATCATTAGTCAACAGGGCAGTGCAAATGAAAATCACCATGTGATTCAACTCCACACCCACTAGGGTGGCAGATAAATAAGACAGACAATAATAAGTGTTGATGAAGATGTGGCGAAACTGGAACCCTCATACGTTACTAGTGCAGCCTATATGGGAAAGAGTTTAGCAGTTTCTCAAACATTTAAACATAGAGTTATCCTACAGCTTGGCAATTCCACTCTTAGGTACATACCTAATAGAAATGAAAACGGAGGAGGCCAAGATGGTGGAGTAGAAGGACGCTCGTAGCTCACCCTCTCCCACAAATACACCAAGAGTCACATCCACAGACCCACTCAGCCAACCAGAGCACCTGTGGAACCCCAACAGAACATCACCCTCTTCAAAAGACAAAGATGCCAAAAATCTGGTGGGAGAAAAGGAAAAAAGAAAGAAGAAAAGGCAAAACAGTGTGGGACCGGTCCCGTGGGGAGGGAGTGGCAAAGGAGGACTAGCACTCGTTTGCTGGGTCTCTTCCCTCCAATGGAGAGGACAGCGGGATGGAGGGGGAGCCTCCGAGGCTCGGACCTGTATGGAACACCCCTTGACCGACAGAACTAAGTTAAATGGGCACAGTGGGTCCCTGCGACACCCAGCCCGAGACGCGAGCCAGCAGCTGGGGCCCGGGACAGGCAGCCCCAGGGGACTGCAGGGTGCTGTGCACCGTGGATGAGTAGGTACACAGGGCAGAACAATCTGGGCCCTCCATAAAACAACATGGCTGATGTGCCCTGGAGGGAAGGGTGCTATACCCCCATCTGTGAAAACCCAGGGAAGGTTTTCGGGCAAAGAGAGGCAGGGCTCAGGCACAGCCGCCATATCCTATGGCGCTTAGCACCCAGGCAGGGGTGGGGGCGAAACCTGAATCCGTACCTAAGGGCTTAGCAGCCTCAAAGGCCAGATGGAGACTTGTTTACAGCCCGAGGCAGATAGAATCCTTCCGCCCTGGTACCTCAGAGAACTCGTGCTGCCAAGACAAACAAAGAGCTGAGTTTTGGCCCGGAGCAGGGGCGGGGCTGTTCCGAGGTCTTCCCCGAGCCCGCCTATGGAGGCGGAACAGGCAGCTGCACAGACCAGCTCAGGGAGAGGGTGGGCGGCCACCCGCCTTCCTGGCAGGAACGCAGCACCTGACCACGGTGCTGGGAGGGGGTGCAATACACCGCCTACCAGGCCAGTCTGCAACATCTGACTGCGGCATTGGGAGGGGAAGTGACCCACCCAACCACAGCGAAGGAGAGCTGCACCTGACCCAGTGTTGGAAGGGGGTGCAATCTGCTTGCCAACAGGCACTGGGAGCAGCACAGACAAGGGCACCAATGGATGGCCTCTGGAAGCAGCAAGCTGAGTTTGCGAAACAGGGCGAAGACAGAAAGACTTCTCATTTAGAGTGCACAGTCTCCATGAGAACACCAGCCACCCCCTTTTTTTAAAAATGTTTTTACCTGTTCTATCTTATATTACCTTTTTAATTTTTACTTTTGAAACAATTATATATGTTTCCAGTTTTAATCCCTTTAAAATTTTTCTTTAAAAATATTTTTATTATTATTATTTTAAAAAATCCACCTCATTTCATTTTTATTTCTCTTGGTTTTGATCTCCTGTTATTGATTATACACAGGTTTCAAATATATTGTTTTCCTCTTTTCTCCTTTTTTAAAGGTTTTTAAAAGATGTCTCAACCCGATTGCTATTTTGCTTCAAGTTGCTCTTCTATTATTCATTAGACACTGTTTTCAAACCTTTTTTCCCTCCCTTCTTTTAAAATTCTCTCTGTTTTATCTTTTTTTATCTGTTCTATTTTCTATTACCTTTTAAATTTCTACTTTCTAAACAATTGTATATGCTTCTAGTTTTAACCCCTTAAAATTTTTTCTTTTAAAGTATTTTCATTATTATTATTTTCAAAACTCCACCTGATTTCATTTTCATTTCTTTTGGTTTTGATCTCCTGTTATTGATTAGGTTTCAAATATTGTTTTTTGATCTTTTTAACTTTTTTTTAAGGGTTTTTAAAAACACATCTCAACTCAATTGCTAGTCTGATTCAAACTGCTCTTCTATTATTGACTATATACTGTTTTCAAACCTTTTTTTTCTCCCTTCTTTTGAAATTCTCTTTCTCTCTCTCTCTCTTTTTTTTTTTTTAAGTTTTATTCCTACATAGGCATTAGATAGATAAGTAAATAAACTCCTTAAGGACCACAATAGATAACTGATACTCCATAAACCACAGTGCCAGAGAGATATGAGCAAGATGAAGAAGCAGAGGAACCATTCCCAATTAAAAGAGCAAGAGAAATCCCCTGAAAGAACAATCAATGAAATAGACATAGATAGCCTACTAGATCAAAATTTCAAAAAAGGAGTGATCAAAGTACTGAAGGAACTAAAAGAGATAGTGTTTAGAGATATAAATATGTCAAAAATGAAATTGAAGCTATAAAGAAGAGTCAAGTAGAATTGGTAAACTCAATGGCTGATATGAGAACTGATGTAAAGGCTGTACAAAGCAGCCTAGATAATGCAGAGGAACGAATAAGTGACCTAGAAGACAGGACAACAGAAAACACCCAATCACAACAGCTGAGAGAAAAGCAAATAAAATCTAATGAAAACAACATAAGGAACCTGTGGGATGATATAAAGTCTGCCAATCTATGCATAATCGGGGTCCCAGAGGGGAAGAAAGGTCAAAGGGGATTGAAAAGGTATTGGAAGAAATCATGACTGAAAACTTCCCAAACTTAAAGAAAGAATCAGATATCCAAGTACAGGAAGTTCAAAGGGTCCCAAACAGGAAGAACCCAAATAGACCCACACCAAGACATATCATAATCAAGATGGCCAGAGTCAAGGATAAAGAAATTATCCTAAAGGCAGCAAGAGAAAAGCAAAGAGTGAGTTACAAGGGAACCCCCATAAGGCTCTCAGCTGATTTCTCTACACAAACACTACAGGCCAGAAGGGAGTGGCAAGATATATTCAAAGTCCTGAATGAAAAAAAGATGCAGCCTAGGATACTTTATCCAGCAAGGCTATCCTTTAGGATAGAAGGAGAGATAAAGAATTTCATAGAGAATAAAAAACTAAAAGAGTTTAGCAACACTAAACCCATGCTAAAAGAACTATTGAAAGGTCTACCTTAAATAGAAAAGAAGCAGGATGCTACAGAAATGAGAAACTCATAACTGGAAAGGTGATAACTCATGAATTACAAATAAAATAAACACAAAATTGTAAAAGAAGACATCTAAATCATTAAGAGTGGGAGAGGGAAGCAAGAAAATATAGAGTATTTTTTTCTTTCTTTTTAAAATTTTTTGTTCTTGGTAGGATGGGTTTAAGATTATATTACTATCAGTTTAATAAAAACAGTTATAGTAATGAGCTAATAGACTTACAGAAAAGGGTAACCACAAGCCAAAAACTTACAAGTGAGTCACAAAAACTAAATAAAATCCATGATAATACAAAGGAAAATTACCAAACCACAAAAGGAAGAAGAAAGGAACAAAGAGGAAATACCAAATCAACTGCAAAGTTAAGTTCAAAATGGCAATAAACACACATCTATCATTAATTACTGTAAATGTTAATGGACTAAATGCTCCAGTCAAAAGACATAGAGTGGAAGACTGGATAATAAAGCAAGAACCTTCAATATGCTGCATACAAGAGACCCACTTTAGGGAGAAGGACACGTATAGATAGAGAGTGAAAGGATGGAAAAGCATATTCCATGTAAATGGAAAAGCCAAAAAAGCAGGTGTAGTAGTACTGATTTCAGACAAAATAGACTTTAAAACAAAGGCCATAAAGAAAGATAAAGAAGAACATTTTACAATGATTAAAGGAATAATACAAGATGAGGATACTACACTCATTAATATATATGCACCCAACATAGGAGCACCTAAGTACATAAAACAATTACTAACAGAGATAAAGGGGGATATGGATGGGAATACAATTATAGTCGGAGATTTCAACACCACATTAACATCACTAGACAGATCTTCAAGACAGAAATAAATAAGGCAACAGAGAAATTAAATAATACAATAGAAAAATTAGATTTGGTGGATATTTTCAGAGCATTACACGCCCCCAAAATAGGATATACATTCTTTTCAAGTGCACATGAAACGTTTTCTAGGATTGATCATGTACTTGGGCACAAAAGAAGCCTCAACAATTTTAAGAAGATAGAAATTATCTCAAGCATCTTTACTGACCACAATGCCATGAAACTAGAAATCAACAACAGAGAAACAAAGGAGAAAAAAAGGAAAGCATGGAGATTAAACAACATGCTATTAAAAAAAAACAATGGGTCAATGATGAAATCAAAGTTGAAATAAAAAAATACCTTTAGACAAATGAAAATGAACACACAACCACACAAAATCTATGGGACGCAGCAAAGGTAGTGCTAAGAAGGAAGTTATAGTGATACAGGCCTTCCTCAAAAAAGAAGAACAATCTCAAATAAACAATCTAACCCATAAGCTAAAAGAATTAGAAAAAGAAGAGCAAAAAATCACAAAAGGCAGCAGAAGGAAGGAAATAATAAAGATCAGGGAGGAAATAAATAAAATAGAGATTTAAAAACCATAGAAAAAATCAATCAAACCAAAAGCTGGTTTTTTGAAAAAGTAAATAAAATCGACAGACCTTTGGCCAAATTCACAAAGAAGAAAAAAGAGAGAGCACAAATAAGCAATAAGGAAGGAAAATGGAGAAACTACAACAAATAACTTAGAAATACAGAATATCACATGAGAATATTATGAAAAACTATATGGAACCAAAATGGATAACCTAGAGGAGATAGACAAATTTCTGGAAACATATACAGTCCACCAAGACTGAACCAGAGAAAAAACTGACCACTTGAACAAACCGATCACTAGAAATTAAATTGAACTAGCAATAAAAAACCTCCCTACAAATAAAAGTCTAGGACCAGATGGCTTCACCGGGGAATTCTACCAAACATACAAAGAAGAACTCAAACCAGTCCTTCTCAAACTCTTTCAGAACTTTGAAAAGGAGGGAATACTCCCAAACTCATTCTATGAAGCCACCATCACCCTGATACCAAAACCAGGCAAAGACACTACCAAAAAGGAGAATTAAAGGCCAATATCACTGATGAACATAGAAGCAAAAATCCTCACAAAAATATTAGCAAATAGAATCCAACAACACATAAAAAAGATTATACATCATGACCAAGTGGG
Organism: Camelus ferus; assembly: GCF_009834535.1. Lineage (NCBI taxonomy): Eukaryota > Metazoa > Chordata > Mammalia > Artiodactyla > Camelidae > Camelus > Camelus ferus. The sequence continues at coordinate 97,051,066 of NC_045732.1, read as the reverse complement.
GTTCATCCCAGGGACACAAGGATGGTTCAACATATGCAAATCAATTGTAATACATCACATCAACAAGAGAAAGGACAAAAACCACATGATCATCTCAATAGATGCAGTAAAAGCATTTGATAAAATTCAACACCCACTTATGATAAAAACTCTCACCAAAGTGGGTATAGAGGGAATATATCTCAACATAATAAAAGCTATATATAACAGACCTACAGCCAACATAGTACTCAACAGTGAAAAACTCAAAAGCTTCCCACTAAAATCTGGGACAAGACAAGGATGCCCACTATCACCACTCCTATTCAACATAGTCTTGGAAGTCCTTGCCACAGCAATCAGGGAAGAGCGAGAAATAAAAGGGATCCAAATTGGAAAAGAAGAGATAAAAGCATCACTATATGCCGACGACATGTTACTATGTATAGAAAACCCTTAAACGGTCCACACAAAAACTACGAGAGCTGATTGAAGAATTCAGCAAGGTAGCAGGTTACAAGATTAATGTTAAAAAATAAGTGGCATTTCTTTACACTAACAATGAATCAACAGAAAAAGAAAGTAAAGAAACTATCCTCTTTAAAATAGCACCCAAAGTAATAAAATACCTAGGAATAAATCTAACCAAGGAGGTGAAAGGATTATACACAGAAAACCATAAACCATTGATGAAGAAAATTAAAGAAGACTTTAAAAAATGGAAATATATCCCATGCTCCTGGATTGGAAGAATCAATATTGTTAAAATGGTCACACTGCCCAAGGCAATCTACAGATTTAATGCAATCCCTATCAAATTACCCAGGACATATTTCAGAGAACTAGAACAAATCATAATAAAATTTATATGGAACCACAAAAGACCTAGAATTGCCAAAGCATTACTGAAGAGAAAGAAAGAGGCTGCAGGAATAACTCTCCCAGATTTCAGACAATACTACAGAGCTACAGCCATCAAGATAGCATGGTATTGGTACAAAAACAGACATATAGACCAATAGAACAGAACAGAGAGCCCAGAAATGAACTCACAAACTTTTGGTCAACTAATCTTCAACAAAGGAGGCAAGAATATACAATGGAATAAAGACAGTCTCTTCAGCAAATGGGGTTGGGAAAACTGGACAGCAGCATATAAATCAATGAAGCTAGAACACTCTCTTACACCATACACAAAAATAAACTCAAAATGGATGAAAGACTTAAACATAAGACAAGATACAATAAACCTCCTAGAAGAAAATATAGACAAAACATTATCTGATATACATCTCAAAAATGTTCTCCTAGAACAGTCTACCCAAGCAATAGAAATAAAAGCAAGAATAAACAAATGGGACCTAATTAAACTTACAAGCTTCTCCACAGCAAAGGAAACCATAAGTAAAACAAAAAGACAACCTATGGAATGGGAGAAAATTTTTGCAAATGAAACCGACAAAGGCTTGATCTCAAGAATATATAAGCAGCTCATAAGACTTAATAAGAAAAAAACAAACAACCCAATCCAAAAATGGGCAAAACACCTAAACAAGCAATTCTCCAAGGAAGACATACAAATGATCAATAGGCACATGAAAAAATGCTCAATATCACTCATTATCAGAGAAATGCAAATCGAAAGTACAGTGAGGTATCACCTCACACCAGTCAGAATGGCCATCATTCAAAAATCCACAAATGACAAATGCTGGAGAGGCTGTGGAGAAAAGGGAACCCTCCTACACTGCTGGTGGGAATGCAGTTTGGTACAGCCATTGTGGAAAACAGTATGGAGATTTCTCAAAAGACTAGGAATAGACTTACCATATGACCCAAGAATCCCGCTCCTGGGCATATATCCAGAAGGAACCCTACTTCAAAATGACACCTGCACCCCAATGTTCATAGCAGTGCTATTTACAATAGACAAGACATGGAAACAGCCAAAATGTCCATTAACAGATGACTGGATAAAGAAGAGGTGGTATATTTATACAATGGAATACTATTCAGCCATAAAAATTGACAACATAATGCCATTTGCAGCAACATGGATGTTCCTGGAGAATGTCATTCTAAGTGAAGTAATACAAACAGAGAAAGAAAAATACCATATGAGATCGCTCATATGTGGAATCTAAAAAACAAAACAAAATAAAAACAAAACAGAAATACAGATCAGAAACAGACTCATAGACATAGAATACAAACTTGTGGTTGCCAACGGGGCAGGGGGTGAGAAGAGATAGACTGGGATTTCAAAATGTAGAATAGATAAACAAGATTATACTGTATAGCACAGGGAAATATATGCAAGATCTTGTGGTAGCTCACAGCAAAAAAAAATGTGACAATATATGTATGTTCATGTATAACTGAAAAATTGTGCTCTTCACTGGAATTTGACACAACATTGTAAAATGATTATAACTCAATAAAAAGTGTTAAAAAAAAAAAGAAATGAAAACAAATGTCCACACAAATACTTGAACATGAATGTTCACAGTAGAAGAATCCAATCTCAAAATACAATATATTATGTGATTCAATTTATATGAAATGTCCAGAATAGGTAAATCTATAAAGACAGAAAGTAGATTAGTGTCTGTCAAGGACTGAGGGAAGAGAGGAATTGGAAATGATTGTTAATGGGTATGTACTTTCTTTTTGGTGTGATTTTTTTTGGTAATTAGATGGTTATGGTGGCACATCTATGTTAATATTGTAAAACTTCTGAATTTAATACTTTAAAGGGTTAGAATATTAAATGGTATAGAGTAGCATCTCAATAAAGAATATTTAATTAAATTAAAAACACATTTTTATAGAAAGATATAAAAATACCAGAATTAGTGGGAATGATTAGCATTTTCCTGCATAGGGATGGTTGATAGCATGAACACATCAATTTATTGTCAAATGAAGACATAAATTTACTCATTCCAAATTTTTAGAGTTGGATCAAATGATATAAAATTTTATATGTAACAATAAAGATCATCAAATGCAAAGAATATTACATTAAAATTAATAGTGCAGCATTAGTGATATAAGACTTTCTATATCAGATAGTAAACTTACTCTAAAGTCAAGTGGATAAGCATAGACAAATAGATTAGTTGAGGAGCATAACTGTCTAAACAGATCTAAGATGTATTATAAATTAAAATGTGGCAAAATTGGCACTTTAATTCAGTTGAGAAAGCATAATTTATTTGATAAAGGTGTTAGAAAAAATGACTATTTGAGAAAAAAGTGTACCACTTGACATAATCACAAAATAAATTCCATATGGAGTAAAGATTTAAATGTAGCATATATAATAGAAACATTTGACAATAACAGGAAATATTCACATTCCATGGAGTGGGGAATACCTTCTCAATCAAGACAGGAAAACAGAAGCCATTAGAAAATTATTAATAAACTCAATTACTTAATAGTTTGGAAAGGGAGATCATAAACAAAATCAAATAAATAACAGACTGAGTATTCTTTTAGATAAAATACAGGAATACCACTTAAATCTGAATTTCAGATAAACAATCAATAATTGAAAATATACAATCATGTCCCAAATATTTTCTAAATTTGCTGACCCTAACTATGGATTAATATGACTAATTAGCAAAAAAAAGATACTGTGTTTAGTGAGGAAAAGACTAATTATCAAATAGAAATATGAATAAAGGTTACAAACAGTCAATCCAGGGAAGAAGAAAATCAAAATGCAAATATTCATGTGAAAAGAGACTCAATTTCACCAGTGGTCAGGGAAATTCAAGTTAAAACAATAATGTAATTACCTTTTTTTTTTTTTTTATCCATCTGATGGTAAAATGAACAAGGATAATAAAATCCAGTATTGTCAGACATATGAGAAACAGCATTCTCATTATTGATTCTGGGATTGTGAAATACAACTTTTTAAACAAGTAATATTGCAAAATCTATTAAAATAATATATGCATTTTATTATATTTTTTTGAGAATCTCATCTACAGAAAACAAAAGCACTAATTTGTATGTATGTTATTTGTACACATATGTGTGTGTATGTGTGTGTGTGAGAGAGAGAGAGAGAGAGAAAATTGAGAGAATTAGCAGATGTAAGTGTGTGAATGGAAATATGTCAAATTCTTACCATTGACTACTTCAGGAGGAAGAAATCAGAGGGTAGAGAAGAGGATATTATACATGCACATGGAAATAAAATTTTGAAAGTACAGAAGGGTATTAAAAAGTTTTTTAAAATCCACTCCATTCTCATATTACCAGTCACACAATTTAGGAGTCATTTCTTTTGTTTTTCTCGTGATTATGTCAAAACTCTAAATAATATGCTTATACTCCTATTTTTTAAATGAAAATTTAAAGAGTATTTGTTTAAATATAAAGACTTGGGGAAAAGGTATAGCTCAAGTGGTAGAGTGCATGCTTAGCATGCATGAGGTCCTGGGTTCAATCCCCAGTTCCTCTTCTAAAAATAAATAAGCTTACCCACCCCCTCAAAAAATTTTAAAAATGTAAAGAATTGAGCTCAATTAGTAGACTGTTTTTCTCTAGTCTTCTCAATATCTGTTAGATATGTTTTGTTTTTAATAATTCTTCTGTTGATTATTTTTATAAAGCCCTATTTCTTAACTTACTGATTTTAAATTATAGCCATTGACTCCCCCACTAAGTCAGAGAAAAAGTATAAACTTCTTCCTCCCCTTTACATCCTAACTTAACATGATCTTTTCCTTTTACATTGACAAAATTTAGGACATAATCCTGCATTTCAAATATAATTAAAATTCTATCATTATCTATTGTTTTTTGTTAAAAATCATATAAATATGTAGGTTATAATTTTCAATATTATAATTCTGTAAATATTTTTCACTGCAGAGCCAAGTAGCATGAGTGGATCTACAGAAAACAATGATGTACCTTCTTAAGGGAAGATGCTTCAAGCATCAAAGCCAAATGTATTCTTCTATTTTACACTCCATTTAATGCTCCAAATCATGCCACATTTTAGTTTGCTTCCTATTTGGATCATTACATCCTTACATAGCTTCTTGTTTTTGCTAGCATGACAGGTTAGGTTTTTTTTTTTTCTTTTTTGGTTGTTGACATAAGAAATGTATGTCTTATTTGCCTCATGACTAAGATTATCCAGCTTCTTAAATCATACTATTCTAAGACTTCATTATCCATGCTTAAAAAAATCCCACTTAAAGTGAAAATGCTGAAAACAAGAACCAAAATTTCATAGTTATGAAAATAGCGGAAATTAGAGGTTTTATAAAACCTGCCTGAAAAAAATTAAAGTTCACTTTTATTTAAATCTTATATTTAATGACATTTATGTTTTAATTAAAACTGCATTAATTTCTTAGAATAAACATGAATGAAAGAAGTATTTACTTTGAAGGGGGGACTGGGGAAAAATTTTCTCAACCAAATTATAAGATAATAGTCTACTACATTCTTCATTTTGTATTTACATTCCACAGCATGAAAATAAGTAAGGTAATTTTTGCAAAAATATTTGAAAGCTTCATTCATTTTCCAAAAGGCTCCCTTAATATTTTGATATTTGGATTAGATTCTTGTGAAGCACCTACCATGTCATTATATTGATCAATTTTTCTCTCCCTTCAATTTTGAACTGATCTAATATTACTAGATATTCATTGATAAGTGGCTCTGACATGTGATTCTTACGGTTTGCCTATAAAACTTTCACCATCTATGTGATATCCCATATTTTTGCAATTCGTTTTACATTCAATTTGAATTTATTCTCTTGACTTTCTAACTTTTAATCAAATTTAAATGTAACCTTGTTTTCTGATTACTCTTCTTATAGCCACCTGTTCTTATTTTATCAAAGTGGGCTCTTTTTGATTCTCTCAAAAATATTAATTAGCATGCTTTTTAAAAGTTATTTTCTTCCAAATTATCCCTGGTTCTTCCAGGGTTAGTTGTGCTTCCTTTGACGCTTCCAGTTTTTCTCAAATATCTGATGATGCTTGGTTTTCTAGTCATACTTACAAATGAAAGACTAGGTGGATTATTATAGGTCACTACCAAGCAATTCTTCTGCCATTATTAAGATCTTCTTTCACAAGCCTCATTCCTGAAAGTCAGATCTAATTTCACACAAGTGGTTTATATTTTAGTGCTTACGGCAGAAAATAGGCACACAGTCACTCTTCTGTAAACCAAAATGAGGACAGCTCTTCTGTGAGGTATCAACTATGGTAACTAAAGCACTAATCCCTTCCTGGTACATCATTCACTTCTCTAGGAAATAGCACCTTAGCCTCCGTCTGCAGATAAAGGCTAGTATAGGGGTGTTGCTGACCCCCACAGCCATTCTGCAGACTATCAGTCACAAAAAGGACATCTATTAATAATTGTACATATATACACAATATTATAATTTTATATATAAATGGTATTTATATAATAAATATAACTTGTGTATTTGTAAAATTTATATAACTTAAATAAGTCATGTGGTTAATACATCAAAATATATATCATATAGTTTTATAATCACATACAGACTACTGTCAATCTGTTTATAAAATATTGATAAGCATAATATATTTCTTATTTTTTGGTAGAAAACAAGTATAAATGGAGACTTCACTATTTTATTCTGCGTACCGCACGGAATCATCCTGTGCACCCCCTAGGATGAGGGCACACAGCCTTGGAGACCGCTGCTGCAGCTGGTAAATCACGTCGCTTTGTAAGTCCTCTTCCGCCTCTCCGGTGAAAGCACCTCTAACCTCTGCGGCAGCATCCTGTGCATGCCCTGAGCTGTGGCTCTTGCCCTTGTAGATTGTCCATCAATATGGTCTCACCTTTCTTCCATCTTCTAGGATATGTATCAAAGACCTGACCTTCTAACGACTTTCCTATTTGCAGTGAATTTACAGATTTGCTATCTTTAGTACTTCAGTACTATTATTCAGAAGATTTTCCAAAAAAGGGAGATATAAATGACTGCTGTCTATCATCTTGAGCTAGACAGCCTATCAGCTATTTTCACTCTTACTTCTCAGATTACAGGACTCTACTTGTGTTAGACTATAGGCATCCAGCAATCTAGTAATCTATTCAAAGGGAAAATCACTTCTATAGCAATTAATATTGGTAATAGTCCCAAGCACACTAGTGTTACAACTCTGAACACAACTAGCAGGCCAAGTCCCTAAGCTGTGATTTGTTTGATTTTAAACAGATTATAAATGCTCAATTCAAATAGTATTAAGACAAATGCAGGGTAGGGAATTCTGCTGGACATAAATAGCTTTAAAATGCAGCATTTCAACTTTAAGACATAATATGAATGATTTAGACCGGCGTTAGTCTCCTCTCTTGGTTGCAGCCCTGTAATGACAAGCTTCCTTTTTAATGCTCAGGGCCTGCTGTGCTAGTAGCACTTTTAACAAAATACATTTGCTTTAGGCTTTCTGACATGGCTTCACACTGAGATAAACACAATTAACAAGATCTATTTAAATTCTGGCTCTTTGGTGATTGTTTATTAATGGGATTTTAAGATTTTTTTTTTTTTTTTGTATTTCAAAAATTTTTTGACCAGAGTTTTTATTTGCTGTGTGTTTTCATTTTTAACACCTGGATGTTATCTATTGGATCCACTTCTCAATGGCAAAAAGAGAATCTCTACCCTCATAATATGATCAAAGAATCACTTTTCCTAAGCTTGTTGTTGTGGGACAGTGATGGAGAAGCAATCTTAGTTACAATAGGCTTTGAAGAGCAATGGGTTCATAAATAAATTAAGGAATCGAACAAATATTTTATTTTTGTTCTTGTTTAGTAAGGAAGGGCACTATATATTTATTTTTCCCTGATTTTAAATCATGCCATCAGTTATCGTTATGAACTCATCATAACATGATGTAGCACATCATGTTATCTATGATAGAAGTGACATGGGATAGTGGAATGAACACTTGTTTTAAATACAGTTGACAAACAACATAATCCAAAAATAGGCAGAAGACCTAAACAAACATTTCTCAAATGAAGACATACAAATGGCCAATAGGCACATGAAAAAATGCTTAATATCACTAATTATAAGAGAAATTCAAATCAAAACTACAATGAGGTATCACCTCACACCAGTCAGAATGGCCATCATTCAAAAGGCCACAAACAATAAATGCTCGAGAGGGTGTGGAGAAAAGGGAACTGCTGGTGGGAATGTAGTTTGGTGCAGCCATTATGGAAAACAGTACGAAGAGTCCTTAAAAAACTAAAACTAGACTTACCAAATGACCCAGCAATCCCACTCCTGGGCATATATCCAGAGGGAACCTTAATTCAAAAAGATACATGCACCCCAATGTTCAGAGCAGCACTATTTACAATAGCCAAGACATAGAAGCAACCTAAATGTCCATCGACAGATGACTGGGTAAAGAAGCTGTGGTATATTTATATGATGGAATACTACTCAGCCATAAAAAAGAATAGAATAGTGCCATTTGCAGCAACATGGATGGACCTGGAGATCATCATACTAAGTAAAGTAAGCCAGAAAGAGAAAGAAAAATACCATGATACCACTTATGTGTGGAATCTAAAAAAAAAAAAAAAGATACAAATGCACTTATTTACAAAACAGAAACAGACTCACTGACATAGAAAACAAATGTAAGGTTACTAGAAGTGGGAAGAATAGGGAGAAGGGATAAATTGGGAGGTCAGGATTTGCAGATACTACTATATATAAAGTAGATAAACAACAAAGTATAGCACAGGGAGCTATATTCAACACCTTGTAATAGCCTAGAATAAAAAAGAATATGAAAAGGAATATATATATATATATATATATATATGTATAACTGAATCATTATGCTGTACACTAGATATTAACACTTGTAAACTGACTATACTTTAATAAAAAATAATTAACTAAAAAAGAAAGCATATTAAACAAATGAGTAAATGAATGAATAAGTGAATATATAAAAAATTAAGACAGTTGAATCTCAGCTCCACTGTTTATAAGCTGTGTAACTTTGGCAGGCCTTAACCTCTATAAGTTTGACTTTTCTCATATGTAAAATGGGGATTATAACTATCCCAGAATTGCTCTAGCATTTCAATGAGATAATACATATAAAGCGATATAAAGTGAGACAATTCTTGGCACACTGTAGATGCTCAATGTGTTTAAATTTATTTTCTTCTTTATCCTTTAAGTGGTGTATTTGTCCAGATGAAAAAATTTTTAAGCCATGCCACCATGTATAGTTTCCAGTAACTCAGGCCAGTGCAATAATTATCATTTTAAATTTTAAAGTTTTGAAAGTGTGGATTCCTACATGTCACCTGGGAAAAAGAAATAAATGATAATAAAATAGCATCAGGTAAACATAATGCTTACAGCAGGCATGGATATACTGGCTGCACTCAGAGGAAATCCAGAGAATAACAATGTGAAATATTCAGAAGAGCTAACCAGAGAAAGATATTTAAAAATACTTAGCCCCATCCCAAACATACTGAAGCAGCATATTAGAGAATCAGAACCAGTCATGTATATTTTTAAAGCTCCAGATTATTTTAATGAATAGCTCGGTTGAAAGCCACTGAAATACGGAATGTACTAGTTAGACTCTCTATACCGTAGCTTTCTATCAAATCAGATTGTTAGACTGCTGCATATTTAAATTATGTTATTAGAGTTCCCCATAGAAATAATTCAGTAAATATAGAGTTTCATATTTTCTCTCTACTCTTATCCATGGTCACCATCGGAAAACATATAAAGGCTGCCCTTGTGCTTTCATTTTGTAAAATTTTCTAAGACAATATTTTGTTGCCTTATAATTCTTATATGAAGGATCACACCACTACTTTATCCTGAAGATGAAGGATTCAACGGAGAGTTTGTCTTATCTGAAAATCTGTATTGTTTCTTTTCATTAGAGAATGAGAGTTAGTCCATTATTTTTCCTTTCTTTACTTTGATTGTCAACAAGCTAAGTATCTCTCCCACCTCCACACCAACCTCCATCTATTATTGGTTGTAGCCTATTTTTGCTCGCTGTAATGATTATAATGCATCTCTAGGTCTTGTTAAAAGCCAGTTGAAATCTTTGGGGGGGGGGAAGATATGGCAGAAATTAAAAAAAAAATGTAATTGTTTGGCACTCAAGTATCATAAACCTCACTAGCTGAATTTTGCTCCATAAAATCATGCCATGGTATTGATTTTTTTTTATGGTTCACTCATTTTTCCATACAGGCTGCTTATAAACAGATGCCCTAATGGAGTTTTCTGTAATTTTGACTTTCTGATACTAGAATCTTGTAGAATAGCACTAATACTTTTAACTGAGCCCATTTTCTTTTGCTCTAAAAGCTTCCTTATTAGCAATGTCATTTAAAAAAGAGAGAGAGCTTTAAGACTTACTCAAAGGAATTGCCTTTAGCATATTATGGGTGCTAGCAAGTATGCAACCAAGAAAAATTTAGAGAATGGTGCTAAATTCAAGAAGAAATATTGGCATGTTGAGTGCTTTTGCATATAGAATCACCGGAAATCATTTAACCTTGCTCTATATCCTTGACTATCTTGACAAGGGTAAACCTGATATCATTTGACAGCCTGGGTCATGCTTACTTATTACACCACACTTTCAGAATGACAAGGCTGCTCTACTGCTCTGCTGATGCCTCTCCCTCTCTTCTCCTCCCAGCTCCTTCCCTCCCCTCTCTTTTTCCCTCCCCTCATTCCTCTTCTATCTTTCCCCCACCACCATTTCTCTCTCATCACTCTCTCACTTCCTTTTCTTTCCCTTCGTACTCCACAATGATACTTACACCTTTTAATTATGCTTAATAGAAACTTAAGGATTTAGGTTCCTAATTCTAATCATAAACGAAGAATGACAAATTGAAAGGAAGTTTTCTCAGAGTCCTTAAAATTCCCAGAGACAGTTCTGGCTCTCTCTTGGATGTTGGGCCATTACTGTTTCTTTTCATCGTTACATTTAAATATTTATACCAGAGAAATTTTGCCAAGCTCGTAATAAGCACAAAGGAAAATAAATTCATTATGCTCAGGGTGATCAGTTTTACCACAAAGCCTACTATAGGGCAGCTGTTTGTTTTCAGTGTTCATTTTCTTGGATCAGTCAGGTAGACAGCTGTTTTTTAGGGCATTTCTGTTCATTTATGTTCCTTTGAATTGTAAATCTATCATCATATTTTCTTTTAAAATTTCAGCCTGGAGCTCACAATTCTATCATTAGAAAAATCTTCAGATCACTCATTCAAAAAAGTATATACAACTACACATTCTAGGCATTTTAAATACATGCACAAACTATGCACAATAAATTACCTAATTCATCAGAGCTTAGGTAAAACAAGATTCTGTTTTATGTGACTGCAGTATGTCCTCATAATTTCTGTGCAAGATAAAATATGGCTACTGACATAACATCATAAAATTATACAGTGTGCTTCACTTTATGCAAAGGGTGTATTACTGCCTGAATAGGTGTGGCTAGGCATGTGAATTCCCACCCTCTAATACAATCATCTGATAGCAAGTGGTTGAATACTTTCTTAGGCTGTGTCTGCACAATGCTGAAACATCTGGCCCATTCAATGGGGAAAATTCAGACTGGTAATTTGGCGTCATGTAGCCTAAACAGTGGGGTTGATTGAACTTTTCATTTTGCTACGGGTTGTTTAGACTTTGTGGAGGCAGACTCAGAAGTAATACACAACATATTTCAGTTTGTTTTTTAATTGGGTGATGTGAAGCAGATCGTTTTAACTAAAGCAACCAGTAATTTCAATAGAATGTCAAAGGAAATGATACTATGTAAGTCTCAATGGATACGTGGTGATTGTTTTGCTAATTTTTGCTTGTTATTTTATTTTATTTTTATTTTTTAATGTGGATGATGATACAGGCAATGCCGTAAACTGTGACTTGTTTTTCCAGGAGGGGTGTAAGGAAGGATTTCAAATAAGCTGTTCACACTTTCTGAGGAAGGTTAAAAAGCAGAAAATTGTTTTTTCAGGGATCCAGATATCTCTCTTTGTGACAAACTAACTGCTGGATGGAATTCATCACCGGCCCTCGTTATCATTGCATATAAACACTCACAGTTTGGGGAACACAATCACCGGAAGTCTCAACCTTAAAAAAATTAAAAAAATTCTTCTGTGTGTCAAAGTTCAGATATTTCTTACCTCATGACAACATATGGTCTTTTTATTTGATATGTAATCACATTTGCTATTATTTTATAAATGTTGGGCATTTTCTCATTGCTTTTTCAGACAGTAGTGTTTGTGTTATTCCTTTAGGAAGATTAGTCTATTTTTATTAAAAGGAAGGGAAATGGGAAGAATTCATAAAATAAAGAATCTGTTTCACATAGTAGGTATATGATAAATTTTTTACATGTACTAATTATTCAGAATTTTGTCTAAATAATGTGGCCTAGTAATCAAATAATTTAGGAAAATACTATTGTAAACCTTATTTCACTGACATATTGCTGCCTATAGCCAAATGATAAATTTTATACTCAAGAAAAATTCAAAAGAAAATAAATATTTGGGCATATTAATGATGACTTCTCTGTCTTTGTTTTATTTAAAGAGTTTCTCCCTTGGAGAAAATAATTAGGGCAGAGCATTTAATTCCATCAAAACCCTAAGCATATCTAGCCTGTCAAACCAATAATATTTTCTATAATAAAAATATAATTTGAAACATTCAACAAAGTCTCAGTTGACTCCATGCTTGATAAAGGCAAAGAAACTATCTCTAATCACTAGTCTGTTACTAATGGACTCACTGGAATGGAAGTACTAATAATAGTTAATTTCAGAAATGAGATATAGAGTGTCAAATGCATTTTATATTTTCTTACTTATTAGTATACATTTTGCCTTTATCATTGATGTTAAATGACGGTTTGCTGTCTTTTCTTATCATCTGTTTTATGTGTGTGTAAACCAGATTCCCTAGCTAGTTCATAAACTCCCTGAGGGCAGCGACCATATCAAATACATCTTTTGTTTCTTCTAGTTCTGCAGTAGGCATTCTACACTTACAGGAATTTTTAAAAGCTTAATAAATATTGCTGAATTTAATGACACTGAAATGAATATTTATGAAATATTATGTTATTTGTACTATTGAAAGAGTAGTCTAGCAAATATATAAGATCAAAAACACTAGATTTAGTTTTGTCAATAATAAGGTTGATTATTTTTGTGATACACAGGCATCAGCTAAGACTGAGATAATCCAAAATATCCATTCAAAAATTAATTTCCAATCTCTTCCTACAGCTGCTTTTTGAGATCTGGTGATGAATAATAAAACAATCTGATTTGTTTTAACTTATTTCCTTGCTTTTCTTATTCACTGTCTGATAGACATGCTAATGAACAGTGAAATTGCCAAAGAGTGAACAGTAGCAGGAAAAGAAAATAGAAGGTATGAATAAATTACAAAAAATCGGGGAAGATAGATACCTGAGAATTATTATTACCATTTGAATGGGTATTATGCAGTGATGAATTTTATATTCTATGAGTTTGGTCCTGTCCATCAGTTCTCTAAAATAAAAATGCTTGGGGAAAGATTTGACCAAACTTCATCAAAGAAAGAATCCACGTAGGGTTCTAAATGGAAATAATACTTGCTTTATAACCAATCAATAATAGTAATGCTATGATTAAGACTTCTCTTTAATTAAAAATTTACAAACATACAAAAGGAGGAACATCTTAGAATCAGAGAACTATAAGAGTTTTACAGAAGCCATTTAATATATAGCGCTTCAGGTAAGTGCAACACCAAAAGAAATATGAAAAAATTATGTTTTTAGGCACTATAGGCATTACAATTAGAGATATACTGGAATTTCATTATGCAGACTTCCATATAAGAGCCCTTGACTCTTTTCAAGATGACTTATTGCCTCTAATGTACTTTTTTTTTTTTGTCCTCATCTTAGTAAGACCTCTTATTAGCCTTTAAGATGGTTGGATACCTTGAAATCCAGTAGAGCTTTGGCTTACCACCATTTAAAATTTTAAACAATGTTGAAAATTAAATCCAAAATCCTTTATATCGCCAACAAGGAGTATGATCTGACTCTTGCTTAACTCTAATTTTGTACCACCTTTTCTCTTACTCACTACACAACAGCCACACTGGTCTTTTATTTTCTCAAATACAGCACTCAGGGCCTTTGCATATACTATTAGATGTGTTAATACATGTAAACCACTCGGCACAGAATCTATCACACAGTAAGTTTTCAGTCAAAATGTTTACATTTTATTACTTATTATTTATGAATTTTTAATCCTCATAAAACCCTATGAAGTGAGTCATTATTATCCCATTTAACAGTCAAGGAAAACTGGTGCACAGAGAGGGTAAGTAACTTACAAGATCACAAAGCCGGTAAGTGGTGAAATGGTAGGGCTGAAATAAAAACCCTGAAAGTTTGTCTTCAGAGCACTAGCCTTTAAGGAAGATAGTATACTGATCTCTCTTTGTAGACAAGGACTATACAAGGCTATACAGTCAATAAGGAACAGATCCGTAATCAAGTATGTTTGATTCAAAACTTTATGCTGCCTTAATAGGAAAGAAAATTATGAACAATATTAGCTAGAAAATTCTGTGTGGCCTACCCTAGTTGCACAAATGAAGTTTAGCCCAGAGGAACATTTATATAATAGCTATATAACAGCTTTGAAGCTAAATAAAGGGCAAATTGGTGGAATGTACCTAAAGGAAACTGGGCCTTGGTGAGGCGAGAAAGGGAATTGGGTTTTTTTAATTTTTGGGGGGGGGAGGGCAGGTAATTAGTTTCGTTTGTTTATTTCTTCATTTTACTGCGGTTACTGGGGATTAAAGCCAGCACTTCGTGCATGCTAGGCATGCACTCTACCGCTGAGCTATACCCTCCCTGCTGGGAGTTGTTTTTAAGGCCTTTCAGACTACATCTCACCCCATTCCCACTCCCACTTTTATGACTGCTTGGGAAGTTTGAAAGTGGGAATGAACTTTTAAGTTTGCAGGAAGGATTAAGGCGAAGATAGGTCTATTGCTAATTAGCCTATCTCTGCTTTTATAATCTGCTTCTATAATCTACAATCATCAGTGAGGATTACTTAGTTCTAACCAGCTGGCTGGCCATTTGGAAGTAACATGGCTGTCTCATATCTTTCTGGAGATTTATGGGGTTGCTGCTTCCACATTTTTACTACCTTACCTAAAATTGTGCTGAAATGACTGAATCTTACTAAAAAGTTGAGGACTTAACATAGCTCATCTCCTCCTCATCAATATGTAAACACACACACACACACACACACACACACACACACACACACACACACACACACGCAAAGACACCAGCAAGCCAAAGTAATGTTTAAAGTCACATCAATCTTTCTGTGTCTTAAAGACCATTACTGAAAAAAGTAAAATTTAAAAGTACTGGGGGGTGCATGGTATTGACTTTGTCTTTTATTGTTAGAAAGCCACCAGAGGTCTTTGACAGGAGAACTGACATATGTGACTTACGTTTTAAATGGAGCACTTCTACTGGTGTGTAAAAAACTTGAGGTAGAGGCAGGACACCAGTTTGGAGGCTACTGCAATAACTTACCTTCTGAATGACAGTGGTTTGGGTTAAATGCTGGCATTGAAAACAGTGAAAATTGTTGGATGCTGGATATATTGTTTTATTTATTTACTAACAAATGTTCAACCCCAAAGCATACTTGAAAGTACAGTGAATACCCATACACCATTCACTTAGATTCAGCAGCTGTGACATTTTGATATACATTTTGCAATTTTTTCTTTTTCTTTACACACACACACACACACACACACACACATTTCCTTCTTTGTTAAACCATCCAAAAATAGGCTGCAGACACCATGACACAACATCATTAAACACTACTTCACCATGCATCTCCCAACAGCAAAGATCATCCCCTATACAGCTACAGCAGTATTATCTCACCAAAGAAAGTCAACAGTAATTCAAAAACACTGTTGAGTTCTTACCCAAATTATCCCAATTGTCCAAAAATGTACTTCATAGATTTTCACTTTCATTTACATTTTTCAATCCAGGATCTGCACAAATTTCACACGTGGCATTTGATTCTAATGTTTCTCTGTTCTCCCCGGATCTAGATAAAGTTCCTCTACTTCCTTCTGTTTCTCATGGCATTGAATATTATAAAGAGTCCAGGCCAGTTGTCCTACAGAACATTCTGGACTCCTCTAACATGTGATTATGTTCAGGTCAGAAATTTCCTGCTAGAACACCTCATAGGTGATACTGTGTACTTCCTGCTATATGACATCAGAAGGTACATAAATGTCAGGCCATCTTAAAAACAGAATCTAATCATGAACACTTGCTTAAAGTACTGACTGCTAATTCTCTCCATTGTAAAGGGGACATTTTCCCCCGTGTAACTAGTAAGCATGCTATATGTAACATTTTTAGACCATGTGAATACCCTGTTTACTAACAACATTTCATTGAATAGTTTCATCATCCAATAATGATCTTTTCACAAATTAGTCATTACACAAGGGGTTACATAAAAGTGATCTTCTAATCCTATTATTCCTTCTACATTATTAGCTGTCATCCTTCAGCAAAGAAATTTTCTCTTTGTGTCTTCCTCATCCACCCCCAAGACTTCTACTATGGACTCATTATTTTTAATCTCAATTTATTGTCATCATTACTCTTCTTGATGCCCAAATAATCTCAAATGTATCCAGTGGGAGTCACTTCAAACTGCTTCCTGTGTCCATTTGACATAACTCCATTATTTTTTTAATGCACCCTTAACCTTCTGTCACAAGATTTTCTTTTTCAAAAAGAAACACAGGATGGTCTGGAAACTGATAAAAATAACTTATAAGATTAGGGTGGAGGGTGAAGGAAAACTTTTCTGAGTATATCTTCTTACATAGTTTTGATTTTTATAACATATAAATGCTTTAAAAATTCAAATAATAAAATTAAATCAAGAAGATGAATATATCAGACTCTAAAATTAAAACCAATTTTTAAAAAGATCATAATGGTAATATCAAATAAATAACATAAGCACATCAAGAAAAAATTTTTAATTCAAGTAATATTTAAATTAATACTCTGGCTGCACACTGGCAGGGATATAGTCTAAACACAAAAAAATATATATAAAGAAATCTTGATGTTTACTGATGTTTGTTTTCAGAACTTATTTTGGTTTATTATTCTGAAACTGTGTATATTCTAGGATACAGAAAATATTGATATTATTGGGAAGCAGCATCCTCAATGAGGAATAAGGGAAATACAAATATGGAATGGGGCACTTCTTAGCTCTGTTCACTGAAAAAGCCAAAGAGCAGTGACACCCCAGCAGCAATGAGTAACAAGGTCTTACTTAGTCCTTAAATTACATTCCCCCACTGAAAGGAACCAGGGCTTCTTAAAGAAATGCATGGATCCATATTTGAGGCAGGGAAAGAAGACAATTCCGAATAAATTTTGAAGGTAGAATCCACTAGATTTGCTGAAAGTTTGGTTTTGGGGAGGTAAGAAAAAAAAAGAGTCAATAGTGACTTCCAGGCTTGGGGCCTAATCAACTGAGTAAATGAACTCAGTCACTTAGTAAGTTCAGGAACATGGCCATGTGAATTATTCTATGTCCATTATACCTTCAAGTACACATGTTATATGGGCAACAAAATATGTGAGTTCAGGGAAGAAATATGGGTGAAGATAAAAAGTTAGAAATCATCCACATGTATATGGTATTTAAATCCCTGGAACTGGATTAAGTCATCTAAGGCATGAGTTTAGATAGAGAAGAGAAGACAGAAGTTTGAGACCTAGGATATCTCAATATCAAAGGTTAGGAAGAGGGTGAGACAGAGGAATATCCAATAAAGTAAGTGGAGGACAGTATTTTCTTAGAAGCCAAGAGAAGAAAGTCTTTCGAGAAAACTAATTTCTTCCCTTCCTTCCCCTTCCCTCCTCTCCATTTTCTTTTTCTTCTTCTCCCTTTTTTTTTGTTTAAAATATACTTTTCATGTTTCTTCAGTTTTCTCTTTAAAAATATAATTTTAGTCATTATCTTTCTGCAATGCACCCCAGGACAATCCTCTGGTACAGTCTTCTAGACCATAAATTTAGGAGTCTAGGATGCCCATTCTGCCAGTTCAGCTCTCAAACTGATTTTTAAAATATCAGCTATCATGTTTTTAGTTTACCACAATCATTTAGAGTTTTCTGTTTGTTTCATTAACATAGAATCCCATTTTAGAACTCAATACGTTCCTGCCTTTAAGGACCCATTAATGATTTTAAGAGTTCTCATCTGTTTTATTTATTCAGTAACTTGGTTTGCTTCGGGATTGGTTTCTCTGATCAATATCTGCCTTCTTTTATTTCTGCTGTTTTCCTTCAAAAGTGTGATGAATCTTGATTCTCTTCTCATTTTCACAAATGAAGGTCTTATTTGACCACATTTCATAGCTGGAGTGGATTTTCCTAGCACTTGTGATCTTAACTTTTTCACTAGTAGTGAATTGGAGTTGAGACTTGCTGGCCATGTGATTCAATGAGTGAGAGGGGTATACTCTGACAGGCGCCTTCCTCTAGTATGCCCAGGACCTTGCTTTGAAGCAAGGGAGCTTATGGCATATTCTGTAGGAAAGGGACCTCCCCCAACCTCTAGCATTTCTAAAACTAATTAGCCCCTTGACCATACCCATAAGCTATCTACGCCGTCATGCCTAATTATTTCTGACCCTAATTTTGAGTTTAGCCCAGATTCTCCTGGGAAAAGTCATTTTCTATCAGTCTCTGTTTCGAGTGTGCTGTGTTGTAGTTCCTTTGCCCTGTTTTCACTGTCAGCTTGGTCTCGGCTAATTCGTAATACATAGATATTTCTCAGAGCTTCTGGTTCATTAATGCCACCTCCCCAGTTTTCTAGTGTTATTGACATAATCTTATTTTATATTTTTGCTATCATTTCAATAGGATTTGGAGGCTAGAAACTGTTTAGAAATTATTTCAATAATAATAACAACTAATGTTTACTGAGTACCACTCTCTTTTACTCCTGGAAGCTGAGCTCACCAAATCTCCTGCAACTGAACCCTATAATAATAATAATAGCTAACTCTTACATAGTACTTGTATCTTCTAGGCACTCTTATAAGTGTGTGGCATGTATTAACCCATCTGATCTTGACACAATCCTATGAATTACGTATTACTATTTTCCACATTTTACAAATGAACTTAAAACTCAATGTAAGCATTTCATTCACTTATAAGTTATACACATATACTAAGCATACTAATTATTAAGTACATCATAAAGCTCCACAAAAATATGTTTTTAAAAGATTAAAATTAAATATCAATTCAATATTTTCTTCCTACATTCCAAATGATCGTCTTCACCAGGCCTGAAATGCCTGGAAACCACTGTAGAGACTCTTTCTTTTCTTTTTATTCCCTGGCCCCATCCCCTGGGGTGAGCGGGCTCCCATCTCCCTTTTCCCCACCCCTATCCCCAGCAGCTTGCAAGTCCTTCTCATACCCAGCCCCCCGACCTAGTGGAAGCATTTCCCCCAAACTCTGCCCTTCTCCCCTCCCCTCTAGACCTTCTTATTGCAGCCTATTTCTTCCTACCCTGTTGACAGTCTACACCCCTACTCCCCAGTGCTACAAACTCAGCCCCTGCACTCTTTCAAGCCAAGGTGCAGCCTCACCTCCTCAGAGCCCAGGGCCAGCCCCAGAAGCCAGCCTCCCTTCCCAGCCACATAGCTGGGCCCCCAGCCTTCGACCTCCCCTTGGTAGGGACTGCAGGCAATGATGCAGACCGACTACTGAGGTCAACTACTCTGCCAGACGGAGTGACTAGAGAGAGTCATGGCATCTTGAGACTATTTCTATAAGTCTCTCAGTTTGTTATCAGACAGTGGGCCTAGAAGGGCAAAACAACCTCCTTTGTACCTCTCAGGCCTTTCAGACAAAGTTATACACTGTACACTGGAATGGTCTTCATGGGATTTGCTTCCTTTCAGCATAGTTTGACAATCTCCAAGAATGTATGCATTTTTAAAAAAATGTGGAGTATCCAGATTAACCTTCCAAGGCAACTATTTTGAATGGTCTAACAATCACTTGTGTGTTTGAATTCTCCAATGTTCTTTAAGAAAACCACACTCATTACTTTATCTCTACCTACTCTACCTCCAGGTTCAGAGGCCCTACAGGTTTTCTCACAGAAATCAATGGTTGGGTGGGTATATTAATTAGCCAAGAATTAATGACAGTTGCTACCAATGGCATCTCATTCACTGGTTACATCAAAAGAATACCTGTCAATCAGACACCTAGTCTCAGAAGACAAGCCCAGTGCCAGAAAGACTGCCAAGATGAACAAGTATTTCATGGATGTCACCGGCTTGCTGACTGGCTGCCTGCCTGCTTTTCCCTGGATTCCTTATTCACCTAGGAAATTTTTTAAAATGCATCAGCCAGAGCTAAACAGACTCAAATTGTAACTACTCAAATGTGTGGAACTACTGAATGTGTTTAATGCTGCCACAGGTTTACAGCTATGTACAGAGCATCCTTTGTTTGTGCCTTGTTCCCTAAAACCAGAACTGTGTGAATATAATTTCTTCAATTTTTCTTATAGAAGTAGAAAATAAATAAATGCATCTAACTGAGGAAAAATGATAAATATTTTTAAAAATTATTATGCTGTGTATATATATACCAGTATGAACATGTCAGTGGCATAAACACAGGATATATAATAAAGGAAACCATATACAGAAAAGAGGGTGAAGATGAAAAAACAAACCAAACCAATCAATAAGTCCCTGTGCTAACTGGCAATCAGTTCTTAAATTCTACTCTTCTTGAACCCTTGAGGCAAAAATAACTCCTAGTGCAGAAAACTAAAGATTTTACCTTTTTTTCTTTATTTTTCTGAAGTCGTAATTTTCTTTTACTGGGCCAGAACTGCTACGAAGAATCTTTGACTAAAAATACTGAAGGGCAGTCATCACAATCCTTCTATCCTCTAAGCTGCTGTTCCCTCAGATCCCCAACTATTCTTAATTGTTTGATTAGGTTCCTAAGGCTGCCATCACAAAGTACCACAAACTGGTGACTTATAAAAGCAGAAATTTATTTTCTCACAACCTTGGAGGCAATATGTCTGAAATCAAAGCGTTGGCAGAGCCATACTCCTGAAACCTGTAGGTAAGGATCCTCCCTTACTTCTTACAGCTTCTTTAAGATCCCAGAAGCCTCTTCACTTTGGAAGCATCACCCCAATTTTTGCTTCCATCTTTGCAAGATGACCTCTTCACATCATTTTCCCTCTATGTGTGTTTAATTTTCCCTTTTTGTAAGGACACCAGTCACACTGGACTAGGGCCCACCCTAATGACCTCATTTTAACTTGATGTAAGGATCCCCCCCTTCAAATAAGTTACATTCTGAGATATGGGGGGGGGGTTAGGACTTCAATACAGGCAAATCTCATTTTATTCTGCTTCGCAGATAATTGCGCTTTTTACAAACTGAAGGTTTGTGGCAACTCTGAGTCGAGCAAGACTGACAGCGGCATTTTTCCAACAGCATTTGCTCACTTCGTGTCTGT
This sequence comes from Camelus ferus, assembly GCF_009834535.1. Classification (NCBI taxonomy): domain Eukaryota; kingdom Metazoa; phylum Chordata; class Mammalia; order Artiodactyla; family Camelidae; genus Camelus; species Camelus ferus. The sequence continues at coordinate 97,029,319 of NC_045732.1, read as the reverse complement.
GTTTCACATTTTGGTAATTCTCACAATATTTCAGATTTTTTCATTATTATTATATTTGTTGTGGTGATCTGTGGTCAGCGATCTTTGACCTTACAACTTGCTGAAGGCTCAGATGATGGTTAGCATTTTTTAGTAGCAAAGTATTTTTAATTAAGGTATGTACATCATTTTTTTAGACATAATGCTATTGCACCCTTAGGAGACTACATTATAGTGTAAACATAACTTTTATGGGCACTGGGAAATCAAAAAATTCAGGTGACTCACCTTATTGTGAAATTTGCTTTATCACAGTGCTCTGGAACCAAACCCACAATATCTCCAAGGTATGCTTGTATGTCTTTTTGGTGAGGAGACACAATTGAACCCATAACAACTGGTACCACCATGTTCCCTTCACCATTCTCACCACCCTTGTCAAATGTCCCTTCTAGAACCTGTGTCTGTCCATGATTGAGTACTTTACTGCAGAGAGGTCCAAACCATTCAGAGAGTGGACTGATGCCCAATATCCCCTTGAGTCTGGACACTACATATTTATCAGTATAGCCAAGGATAGCACTGACTGATCAGTTTGTGTTTTTGAACCCCAGGTCTTTTGCACAGAGACTGCTGTCAAGCCAGGCCTCCCCAACCAAAATACATGATATTGATATTTTTTATCTTTCTTTTTCACTTTTTTACATTTTCTCTCTGAAATTGTTATTACTATTTTTTGCCTTTAATGTTTAGTCCATCACTCTATCCCCTGATGCAAATGTGTATAAAAGTATCTCCTTTCAATACAAAATTTCAGTTGGATAAGTAAGTCCTAGAGATCCATTATACATTAGAGAGCCTATAGTTACCAATACTGTATTGTACACTTTAAGATTTCTAAGAGGGTAGATCTCATGTTAAATGTTCTTATCACGAAACAATGATAGCAATAATAAAGACATGGTGAGGAAACAAACAAACAAGAAGTATCTCTTTTCATCACCTAATCAGAGGATCTTGAGAACTTTATGACTCTTTAGTCTATCATCTAACATCTCGCTATCACTCCAGGTTTGTGTTACCTGCAGATAATCTGGATTCTGTTTGCTCACTGAAATTACAGATATAAATGTTGACCAAGATAAGACCAAATTCAGAACCAGGCAATGTGTAAGAAGATCTCTGCACAGACTGACACTGATCCATTGACAAGCACATATGAAGAACAATACAAAGTTCCTTTATTCTGCTATCATGCATTCATTGTTGTAACTTTATCCTTCTTTATCAAACTCCCTCCTTTCTGTTCCTCTTAAACCCTAAACCATCTTGGTTCTTTTCCCACTCCTGTGACCACATCTTAGCTGTTTGTTTTATTGCCTGATCTTTCTCCTTAACATGAGCATTGACGTGTTCTAGCCTCAATTTTCTCTAAAGCTCAGAATACTATAAAATAAAAAATGGCAGGAAACTTATAGATCATCTTGTTCAGTCTCCTCATGAAGAGGCAATAACTTCTCCAGCCAATTTTTTCATTGTTCCAAATGGAACAATCTGACTCCTGCATATCTTAAAGTATTATATGCTGCACAGCTCTACTCTCCTGCTAATGAATGCTGACCATTCAGATACTTCAATTCTTATATATATATATGGCAATTACTTTCTGATGTTTACCTCTAGTCTATGTCTTGCCAGCACTCCAGTCTCACATTTCTGTCCCATGGGAAGTTCTTATATGTCATCTCTTTGTCCCTAAGTATCTTAGTCTTTTCAGGCTGCTATAACAAAATATCCCAGACATGGTAGCTCATAAACAACAGAAATGTATTTTTCATAGTTTTGGAGGCCGGAAGTCTAAGATCAGGGTACTAGCATGGGCAGGTTCTGACAAAGACCCTCTTTTGGGTTCCAGACTGCCAATTTCTGTGTCCTCACATAAGGGAAGGGGCAAGGGATCTCTCTGGGGTCTCTTTTATAAGGAAATTAATTCCATTCAGAGGGCTGTGTCCTTATTTGTGAGATTAGGATTTTAACATGAATTTTGAGGGACACAAACATTCAGACCGTAGTACTAAGTTTAGTAGCCTTTTTGAAGACTCTACCTCTGTCTACAGAGAACCAACTAAAGCTGCCAATTAGTCAGGAACAAAGCTTGAAATTACTTTTAATTATTTAATCTCTCTTCTCTCCTATATCTAGCTATCATTGTTCCTTTTCTTTATCTGGATGGTTTTTAACGTGAATTCAAAGAACTTGTGGGTATAGAAAGGGAAATAGTAAATATTTTTTGACTAACTTCTAATTGAGCATTTTCTTCAATAATGAGTGTAGGCAGCTTCTCTTCAGTGCTTCCAATATCCAGTTAGTCAGCAACATCTGCCAATGTTTCCCTTAGACTATCAGAAGAAGACAACATAGAGGCTTCAGGATACATTGACTAAAGTCTCTTTAATGCTCCTAACATTGAAAAATATTTTCCATTTCCCTTGAGGTCCTCTTAGGAAAGTGTGTGTATGTCAGTCCCTGAGAGCACCACCAAGAGCAGTGACAAGAAGGACAAAAACTAATTATCAAACATTCTTGTAACAAACAATGTGCTAGACACTGTACTTTCACTCGTTTAATGCTGAAAACAGCCTATGAGGAGAGTGCTAATAAGATTCTAATTTCACAAGTAAATCAATTCAGAGAAATAAAGTGTCTTGTACAAGCCACTTGCCTAAGATCACATAGTTTGATAGGTGACAAAGCTTGGAACTGATCCTGATGTCATTCTCTGTTTGTCTGCAAGTAACTTTATAAATTTATTTTTTATTGTAGTAAAGTATACATAACATAAAATTTAAATTTTAACCATTTTAGGTGTACGGTTCTATGGCATTAAGTATATTTTCAGATACATGATTTGCAAATATTTTTTCTCATTTCATGGATTACCTTTTAACTCTGTTGACAGTGTTCTTTAATGCACAGAAGTTTTTAATTTTGATGAATTCCAACTTATTTATTGTGTTTGTTGGCTCTGCTTTTGGTGTCATATCTATGAAGTCACTGCCAAATCAAATGGTATGAAGCTTTTCCACTGTTTTCTTCTAAGAGCTTTATAGTTTCAGCTCTTACATATATGTCTCTCATCCATGTTCAGTTAATTTTTCTATGTGGTGTATACTTATCTATGCCCAATTTCATTCTTTTACTTGTGGATATCAGTTTTCCCAACACTATTTGTCAGAAAAGACTATCTTTCCCCATTAAATGGCCTTAGCACTCTTGTTGAAAATCATTTGACCGTATATGCAAGGGTTTATTTATGGGGTCTATATTCTATTCCATTGGTCTATATATCTGTCTTTATGACAGTATCACTGTATTAACTATGGTAGCTCTGTAGCAAGTTTTGAAATCAGGATGTGAGAGAACTCCAACTTTGTTATTATTTGTCAAAATTGGTTGGCTATTTAAGGGCCCTTGAGATTCCAGTTGAGATTTAGAGTGGGTTTTTCTACTTCTGCAAACACTGTCATTGGGATTTTGAGAGGGATTACATTAAACCTGTAAATCACTTTGGGTAGTGTTGACATCTTAACAATATTGTCTTCCAATCCATGCACACAGATGTTTTTCCATTTATTTGTGCCTTTTAAATTTCTTTTGGCAATATTTTGTAATTTTGTAGTTTTTAGTTTATTAGTGTTTTAGCCTCCTTGGTTAAGTTTATTCCTAAGTATTTTATTCTTTTTGATGCTTTTGTAAATTGAGTTATTTCTTGATTTCATTTTTGGATTATTCATTGTTAGTGTATAGAAATGGAACCTGATTTTTGAGTGTCAATTTTATATTCTGCTACTTTGCTGAATTCATTTATTAGTTCTGGCAGGTTTTTTGTGGGATATTTAGTTTTCTACATAAAAGATCATGTCATCTGCAAACAGAGATAATTTTACTTCTTCTGTTCCAATTTAGATGCCTCTGCAAGTAACTTTTAAGGAAAGTCTTCATCGTTAATCTCTGGATTTCATTCTCAAATACCTAACAGGGTTTGAGGACCTTGGAATACATTAGTGTCCTCTCTCCTCTTCTGGAATCATACTGCATACATTCTTTCCTCAGAGAATAATAGCAGCACAAAACTGAACAATACTATCTCATGGAACCTCAAGATGCTTAAAGTTTTTGATGGTTATTGTGTGATTGATAGCTTTTATTAACACCTGAATAACAGAAATGCGATTTTATTTATTCGCAAGAATGGCTTCCTGATTATATCTAATTTTGGTGTCAAGACATTACCAATAATTACATTTGTTAAAACATTAACTGTATAGCTAATATGGATGCATTTTATTGTGTGCAATTATACCTCAATAAAGTTCAAGAAAAGATTATTCTCAGTAATGAGAAGGACCCCTTTAAGTGAAGGATGGTGCATACTAGAATCCTACTTAGATTGAATAATTCAAGCTAAAGCTTGTTTGAATTAGTGAGAAAGACTGAATTATAGCAATATGGAATGAAATATATGTACACATACACATATATATAGACATATAGAAATATATATATACCTTTCAGGTACCTATATCAAACTGTTTTGATTAAAGTTTTACATATAAGCCCTATAAAATCTTAGTTAAAGAAACAGACAAGACTCAGCTATAACTGACCTGTTTACTTGCAAATTAATAATACATTTAGGACAACTTACTTTCATTTTAAGTAGGTTAAATATTTTTCTTTCTGTTTTATTCACACTTTTAGTTTAGTTTGCTCAAACAGGCTCTTCATTATGGAAACTCAATGGTAAACTTTAGCTCAATGTGATTTAACAAACCTAAAAGTTCAAGTGTTGTCTTCACCACTTACAAGCTATTTGATCTTGGACAAGTGATTTACCTTGCTGTGCCTCCATTGCCTTACTTCTAAAATCAGGATAATGATAGCACCCAGTTCATTGGGCCTTTGAGATAAAGGAAGGGATGAATCTGAAGCACTTAAAATAATGACCAGTATACATAGTAAGCGCTCAATAAATAGTAACTACTATTTGCGATGATTTTCCAGCTTTTTGAGACTAAGTCTACTTTGAGGCTTAATTTTAGTTCTTCCCAGAGAGAAGAGACTGAATACAGTTTAATAATTTGTTGTACAAATAACTTTAGAGTTATTTTAGATACTCTTTCAGTCCATGTAATGATGAAAAATGCAATGACTACCAACTTGTTTTCTATTTTTCCCCCAGTGTTTTTTTTTAACATGTGTTATATTAGTTTAGGGAATTAAGGTTGTCTTATCTCTTAATCAATTGAATAATGCAGTTAAGATGTCCAACCAAATATCTCTAGATGTGGGTCAACTCATACACATGAGCTGGAATCCAAGCACTATGATTCTTCACAAGCTTCACAAATAACCAAGTCTTATTGGCCCATACTTAGACTATACTTACTTTTACTTTAAACACAAGTCTAATGAATTTTGCATGGCATTCCTAGATTATAAGTACCAAATTTGAAGGGAATGAAGAGGGTGCCAGAACCTGTTATACCAACTCAGGAGACCCCCCCCACCAAAAAAGAGCTAAAACTAAATCAAATGAGTTACTTAAAAATTCTAGTCCATTAAGTGAAAGACAACTCCAACAAACATCTCTACATTTACCAATAGCCTCTTTAGTTCTCATAAATACTGTAATAATTGATGCTAAAGCAGAGGACTTGATGCCATTAGGGAAGTGTTGAATTTATGTGCATATGTTCCCTCTGTAAAGCAAGCTCAAGAGTGTGAAATAGAGTTTAGAAAGACTTTTGCCCCAAATGGTTAAAATAAAGTAAGTCAAAACTGAAAGTGTGCTTCAGCTATGATGAAATTCACCTGGGTAAAATATTTTAATCTATTAATCTATTTATCTATCTCTTTCTATCTACCTATCTATCTATCTACCTACCTACCTATTATGTATGCTATTTTATCACTTTTTTTTTTTTACTATTTTAAAATGGGGTGGGAAGGGACAGACTGGGATTTCAAAATGTAGAATAGATAAACAAGATTATACTGTATAGCACAGGGAAATATATACAAGATTTTATGGTAGCTCACAGAGAAAAAAAATGTGACAATGAATATATATATGTTCATGTATAACTGAAAAATTGTGCTCTACACTGGAATTTGACACAACATTATAAATGATTATAACTCAATAAAAAATGTTTAAAAATGGTTTTTCAAAAGAAGTACACATAAACATAAGAAAAAACATGGGTTATGTGTCCTAGCCAGATTTTTTGATTCATAGGTCAAGTAAAACAAGCAAAATTGAAATGGAATTCTACTGTCTATGGAACTATAGCATAATCAAGTATGTGCTTGCTTAAAGCCAATACTCCTAGTTCTGTGATGGTAAATCAAAAGGAAAAAATAAGAAAAAAAGGTTTTGTACTTGCAAATATTTCTTCATGAATTCTAAGTGAATTATAATTCTATCACACCTATGTACATGTGGACAAGAACTACGGTGAGGAATGGTTTTAGATCTAGTATAGCATTTGTTTAGTAAAAGGTTGATTCATGTCAACTGGCTGTCTAGTGTGTTGTGTAATCAACACAAGATATATAGAGACAAGTAATTTCTGTATAGTTTGAGAATGTGGTTATAAACTGTATGGTTGTGGTTTCCTACAACACCAGAGCAATCAACTCTAGTCAATCCTGCCTCCATTATATATCTTGAATTGGTCCCCTATTTCCATTACTTGTACCAGCACCTTAGTGTAAGACCCTCATTTACATTTGAAATTTTGCAACTGCCTCCTAACTGTCCCCTCCATCTACAGGCCTTCCCCATTATAATTAATCCTGCTTTCTTCTACTAAGTTAATTTTTTTAAAGCACAGATACAATCAAACCACCCTTGTGCCAGAAAACTTTCCCTAGCTTTTCATTGACTACTAAATAAATCCAAGTGCCTTATTTTGGTGTCCAAGAAAGTGGACAATCTAGCCCTAAACTGCATTTGAATCCTTACCTCTTACATTTTCCCTGCTGCAATAGCAAACATTTGTAATACTTTCCCACACATCACACTGTTTAAGCCTTCACATCTTTGCTCTTGTTATTCCTTTTACTTCAAATGCTGCCCTTTCATTTGGTGAATATTTCCTCATCTTTTAAACACAAGTGAGGCTTTGCTTTTTTTCAGACTTATTCTCTGACCCTTTTATGATGTATCAGGTGCACCATATATATGATTATACTAATTCAAACCTTGATGATTGAACTTTCCATATTTAATCATAATTTTCTATTACTGGGACTCTCTCCCTTATTAGACAATGAGCTCCCTGGGGCAGGGGACAGTGTAGTATTTATCTTTTTACCTCTAATGTCTGGTATATCTTAGGTGCTCGTTAAATGTTAATTGAATAAATGAATGCAGATGCTTCCCACATCTATTTATGCAGCCTAGAATTCTCTGGACACCAGTTATACCATCCATATGCCTGCAGGGCCATCTCCTGCCAGCACTACAAATTTAAAATAAACCAAATTTCCTTTCTATCCTCTTCTTTAACACCTACTAGTTAATTCTCTTATATTTCCCATCACTGTTAATGGCACCACCATCCTCCCAGTTCTTCAGGATCAGCATTTCCGGGGTTTATAGTTAGTTGTCATGTACCTAGAAAAGCATTTTTCACATCTATTTCATCTTTTTCATTTTTGTTGCTTTTGCCCTAATTCAGGTCCTTAATCTCTCTCACATGGACTATCACAATAGCTTCCTAACTGCCTCCACTCCTATTATCTATTTTCAACTTTCAAATTCATTATTCATGCTTCTGCCAGATTAATCTGGGTAAAACAAAATCCCATCACATTGTCCCCCTGCTTGGGAAAAACTTTAGTGAGTCTTATCGCTTAGGGAAACAAGTTCCATTTCCTTCGGCTTATATTTAAGTCTCTCCATTGTCTGATAATCATCTATCCTTCAGGCCTTACCTCTACCTCAATCCACGTTCCACGTAATTCAGCTAAATAAAGCTGCCCACCAGTTTCAAATTTGCCCGCACTTTCCTCTTATAGTCTTTTCACATAAGTTTTCTCTCTGCCAAATGCTTTGTTTGATCTCTAATTGCTCGAATCCTTTAAAGACCTATAGAAATGCTGCGTACTCCACAGAATCTTCCTTGATCCTCACAGTTGGAAGCAAAGTTTCTTCCCCTGAACTAGTGTAGCTTTTTTGCTCCCTATGCTTCTTTATGATACTTATCACCTTCTTTTTAATAATGAGTTGTCATCTCCCTTACTAGACTCTAAAGTCCCCTGAAGGCAGAGTTCATGTCTAATTCACCTTTTAATTTTTTTCATTTTATTTTTGCCTGGCATTTAGAATATTTTGTGATCAATAAATATTTGTTGAAAGAATGGATTTGAATGTGTTTATCAAAATGTAAAATATTGTTGGGATGTTAATATATTAGAGACAGAAGACAGAAGCAGAGGAGAATTGCAATCATGCTGATCAACTTTGGGATACATCTTCTCATCAACATATGACAGAATAAATGCAGTAGAGTAGCCAGTTATCATTGATAGAATATACTTGAAAAATGTGTGACCTTTTAAATGCCAATAGTATAGGCTTTGGATTTATCTGCATTAAAGTTTACCAAGCAAATAAGCCATTTGAAATCAATGAGGCAAGGGGAAGTAAAGAAGATTTTAGGTGTTTATACTATATATAATTTTTATTGTTTACATTTACTACCAAATAGTAAAAGGCGATGCATAAAAGTGGCATGTGCATCTCTTTATAGAATATATTATGGAATGTAGTGTAGTATCTTATCTGTACCTACTCATCTTAATATGTATACAATAGAGAAACACGTTCTTTACAAAATTAAACTCCTACCCCCTAAAACAGATGACCAAAAGCAATTATAAAGTGTAATAACATGCCATTTGAATGATAAATCATTACCCTCAATGTACATGGATTAATCTGTAGTTGTAACATTTGAAGTTGGTTCCCCCAACTAGATTTAACCTCTTCAATATAAACTATTTTTGCGTTACTCTTAAACAAAAGGGGGTCTAGAGTTTCTCAAGAATTATGAGTTGACCACATGCATAATGAAGTGTCTTTTAGATAGGATCACAAATCTTGTACTCCACAATTTGTCATCTGAGTTTTTATTTCTGTAATGTGCTTTAGTCACATACCTGCTATAACCTATGACTCACTAGAAGATTGTTCTCATGATTTTCTTTAGAGGGGACATTTGTAATTAGAGTCTTTGCAAGTCTCCAGAGAAATAACATTTCATTCTAAACTTTCAGCCATGTAGCAGCTTGAATTGTTTAACATTGTGCCGTGGTTTTGCTTGGGTCATGTTGAAATACTTCTGTAGTACTCCCAGGATTGCATTCAGTAATGAATGTACTGTAACATTGTAAGGAAACATGAGGATTAATGTTGACATAAAAATGCTAACATTTGTAAAAGGAAAATTGTTATGGATTTCTTATTTATTCCTTGATATTTGGAACTTGGAAAGGGCTGGAGTTTCATTACATAGCCTTAATGTGGCATGGCTGGTGAATTGTAGATTTCACAAGTATGTCTATCAGAATCTTATAGAAAAAATAATGAAGGCTTCTGAACATAACATATATCAATATAGTGTCTTCTTGGAAATGCATTTTATTAATGATTTAATTTCTTATTTTTTCACAGGATTTCAGGTTCCAATTAAAACCCTGTTTGGGCCATTGCATTACTGTCTGCTAGTGCTTAATCTTCACCAAAAGCCTCATCACTTATTTTAAAACAAAAGAAGAACGAGGTAAGGAGAAAAGTAATGAAATGCAGCATAACACATCTTTCAAAGTAGGGGGAAGTAGCTTTTTAAAAATGATGTAGGATCAGTGACATTCAGAAATTATTTGCTGAACACTAAATGTGCTCAAGTGTGGCATCTCACTTCCAAGGACTCTATGTCTTCTATTATGAAATGAACCACATAGAGTTATTTTTTTCCTCTTTGCTGTTGCAGTAGCCTAAGGTAATAATTATTAATGTCACCAATACACCACAAATGGTACTGTGGACTGCAAAATGAATCTTCTATTTTATCTAATAGAGATCCTCTGATGCTCTGGTGCTAAGATGATGAGTATAATTGACAATCTTAAATGTTATTTAAAAAATATTCACAATTCTAGTGTTATTCTTATAACAGATTATGTCCAGTCCATATTTGCTTATATCATGGGGTCATAACTTAACAGCTTTCTGCCCAATCCATCATGATGTCCTTTAATTCTCATTTTATTAATTCATCATTTTTGAAATACTTAGTCTGACAGTTCTTTGGAGTGTTATGTTGCACTGAGTAACATTGCCTATATCAGAGGAATGATATAATCAGAAGTGTCATTTAAAGATGTCCCTAAATCCAAAACTAATGAAACATGTAGATATGAAAAGAAGGTTGGAAAGTATTCACACTTTTGCCCTATAGCCTCTAATAATGGAATGTTTTTCTTTAAATTAAAAACTTGAATAAACAATTAATTTGCCACAAAAGACAGATCACTCCCAACTGAATTGATATATAATGTTTACATTCATATCAATTGGGTCTGACTTAATAAAGGTGGAAAATATCAATTGCAGATTTTCAAAGTATAAACAGGCAAAGCTATGTCTATAGTAATGGCAAAGTTATTAGTTTTGTTGGACCTGTTAGCCTTAGAGTGAACTACACTTTGGAATGTCTTTGGAAGTTTCATCACGTTTGAGAAGATTCAGGGACTAAATATTAATCTCTGACTCTCAATCCTCTCTTCAGGGTCTATCAAAGTCCCAGTGTTTGCTGAATGGTGGAAGGTAGACAGTGAGGGAGCAATAGACAGAAGAGAGGCTTCAGAGCGGCAAAGAAATTGGTCTACTGCCCTGGGTAAACATGGCTCACTGTGTGGCACTAAGGATTTTGATAAAATATTTCAAGTTTGGATTCTCTTTCTTATGCTAGTCTCCACTTAAGAGTTTATTAATAAGCTATGCCTGATTTCCTCATTAATTCATCAGCAGCCTCATCAATGTATTTCACTTTCATTTAAGCCCCAGATCATAGCTGCCAAGAGCACCAATAGGGAAAGTTTAACAGCCAGCACACGATGCTAATTTCTTTTCAATAAGCTTTCATGTCATTTTATTTTAACAGTTGACTTATATATGAGATTCACCCTGTATGTTCATTATAATCCTTTTTAGTGTTTGTATCCTAAAAAAAATAAAAATTCATCTTTGTGAGATACAACTTCCTGTTACTGGAAATGTATCAGTGCTCATATGTTTATTTGGTGTAATGCTAGCTGCCTTATGTGCTGCATCTTGTATATCATCTAGTCTTAAGACCTCAATCTATTAGTTTGACTCACTAACTCTCATAATAGTCTACAAGGTAAAAATAAGTAAGATGTGACTGCCCTCCCTTTAGGATGCGTAAAGGACTACCCTGAAGGTACCTCTGCATTGAATCATAGTTTAAGTTCAGTTTATCAAATATATGTTGATCACATTCCATTCCAGGCAATGTCTCTAGGTTTATAAAAATGAGTAAGGCATGGCCCTTGTCTTTTCACATCACTTAATGATTGAGGAAGCCAAATATATACATCTTTTTAATACAATCTGTTGAGCATTCTGACAGAGATATGTGTAGGATGATATTGAAACCCTGAAGAGGGACATTCAATCAGCCTGAAGGGGGGTTAGACCATTGAAGAAATACCTGAAGAGATAATGCTTAAGCTATCGAAAGCTGACTAGAAGGCATCCAGCCAAAAAAAGATGTAGAGCTGCATGGAGGGGCAGGGAGAGGGTGTGAAGGCACAGATATGATTAAAATGAAGGTCACCTCTCCTAGTGTATGATATGGCAGTGAAAAAAGAACAGTTCCTGAGGAAAAGAGGTGGCTTCCTGGATGAGGTAAAGGTTGATAGAAATCTGGGAGCATAAGTATGAATAAGCCAAGTAAAGAATCGAAAAAGAATGTTCTCTAAGCAGAAAGAATCACATTCAAAAATTGTGTTCCTAAGCTTGCTCAGCACCCATTTGCATGGTATCTGTCGAAATAAATATTTCCCTCATTCTCTACACTGTAAGTAGTCAATGCATTGATTTCTATCTCTTTGAAGTCTGAGTAAAATCATATAAACATAAAAATTGCAAAACTGAATGAAATGTAGTTTCTACCTCATTCAGACTCTCATTTTCTAGATGAAAAAATTAAGGAAGCTCACAGGGGTGATATGGCTTGTTCAAGGGGGAGCTGTTGGTTATTTTCAGAGCCTCAGTAAGATCCAATACCCCCGTACCAGCAGAAAAACATAAAAAACTGAAGTATTTTAGATTGCTTCCCTCAATTCCAGCAGATTACCGTTAGAAGCAGTAAAGTCCAGAGGTTAAAAGTGTTGGCTCTAGAGTTAGAATATGTTTGCTTTCACCAAGTACATGTCAAGTGACTTTAGGCAAGTGATATAATCTCTTTTTGCTTCAGATCTATGATCTATAAAATGGGAGATAATAATGTAAAATGCTTTGATCAGTGCCGAACACATAATAAGTATTCCATAAATGTGCTATTTTAACCTATCTTTAGGCAATCAATTATTAGTACACATGTAGAGATTGTGGTATAGGCACTCCTGAAACTGACTTGACTATTCAAATCATTTTAAAATTTTGTTGTAATATAAAACTATGTAACTCTGTGAGGTGATGGATGTTAACTAAACTTATTGTGGTGATCATTTTGCTATAAATACGTATATCAAATCATTAAATTATACAGCTTAAACCTATGCAGTGTTATTTGTCAATTATATCTCAATAAAACTGAGGGAAAAAATTTTGTTGTAATGACTATCACATCACCAGTTTCACCAAAATCTAATTGAGAATGTTTTAAAACTGCCATGTACACAGAGTCCAAATTATATGATTTTTAATATTATCATTAGTGGAAAATATTCAATTTTTATAAATTAAGTACTATGAAATACTGGTTAAGGGATATTCAAGTAAGAATTGGAAATTTGTCTATTAATTTGAAATTCTTCTATGAGAATACAGGACCAGCTATGTGACTTTGCATCTGATCCCAGTCTTATGTTCCAGTACCCCTACTATTTAAACAATACAACAGATTAAGACTGAAAGCAAAGTGGTGTGAATTTCACACTTTAGGAAAAAAAAAAAGATAAGTACTCCCTTGAATGTCAGAAAGATGATGACCTTTATTCATTCACCAAAATCACTTTAAGGACATTTTTATTCTCAAAATGTTTGGGTCTGATATAAATTTCCTACCCAGTGGATATTAGACTTCTACTGTAGGGCTTTTGGACATTAGACAGCTACATATGACATGAGACACCTCAATGCTTCCAAAGTCATTATATTCACTGCTAATGAATTGAAACTTTTAGATCTATAATGTGGCTCATAAATCAAAGCAACATTTTATACACATTTATGTGATTCATACTTGTGCACACAGAAATTAACTAAACAGAAATATTACCATCTTGGGAAAATATAAATTTGTTTTACTATTTAAATTACAAAGATTTAAAAAATAATTTGCTATGTTTTGAAGTACAAGTAAGTCATTTATAAATTGCAGAGGATATGATTTTAAAAATAGAGGTTTGCAGTATATGACCTATAAATAAAACTGTTATATAAAATACCCAACGAGCAAGTGGTCACATTTCACAAATCATAGATTACTGGGTTTTCTTAACATAATAATACCCTCAGTGTTCCTGTATTATGGTATGAGTTTCTATAAACTATTGTGAGACACTGTTTTTATTTATCTATTTTTTTCCTATTTAAAAATATAGTAGAAATAAATAGTCAATGCTTACAAGTTTAGATTATATTCTTTAGGGAGCAGAATTTGACAACTCCTTTCTCTTCTTTTAGAGACTGAAATGTAAAGGAAACCAAATATCAGGAATCTGTTTTAAAAATCTACTTTCAGGTAATAGCTAAAGGATATCTTCTCCCTCCACACTGTTCTACTATGAGAACTACCATGGAAAATTAATTTCCAGGCACTCCATGGTTTACATTTATGACCTGATTATTTTATGCCCATAGACTATACACTTTAGAAAGGTGTTCGTTAAATGTGTGGTAGAATCCACCAGTGAAACAATCTGGCCCCGGGCTTTTCTTTGTTGGGAGGTTTATGATTGCTCATTCAATCTCTTTACTCACCTCTTCAGATTTTCTGTTTCTTCATAATTCAGTTTTGGTAGGTTGAATGTTTCTGGGAATTTGCCCATTTTTTCTAGGTTATCCAGTTTCTTTGTGTGCAGTGGTTTACAGTAGTTTCTTATGATCCTTAGTATTTATATGGCATCAGTGTGTAACGTCTCCTTTCATTTCTGATCTTGTTTGAGTCGTCTCTCTTTTTATCTTAGTCTAGCTAAAGGTTTGTCAATTTTGTTTATCTTCTCAAAAATCAGCTGTTAGTTTTGCTGATCTTTTCTATTGTCTTTCTGGTCTCTATTTCATTTATTTCCACTCTGATGGTTATTTTCTTCAATTCTACTAACTTTGGGCTTAGTTTGCTCTTTTTCTGGTTCCTCGAGGTGTAAAGTTAGATTGTTCATTTGAGATCTTTCTTTTTTCTTAATGGAGATATTTGTCCCTCTCAGAACTACTTTTGTTGCAGCCCATAAGTTGAGGTATGTTTTGTTTCCATTTTCATTTGTCTCAAGATGTACATCTTCTTTGACTCATTGGTTGTTGAGGAGCATATTGTTTATTCTCCACGTATTTGTGAATTTTTCAGTTTTCTTCAATATTGATTTCTTTCATGATATATATATATATATAATCATGTTGTACACTTTAAATCTATTATATTTTATTTGTCAGTTGGACCTCATTAAAACTGGAAAAAATAAACTTCACCTTCTCAGGTTAAAACTATAAAATAAAATAAAATTTTAAAAAAGTTCTTCAACATCTGAGATTGTTCTTAAGACTTAGTCAATCAAAACAACAAAAAAACCAGCAGCAAACAAAAACTAAAACCTGCACTCTTCAATCATTCTTATTAATTCTTATTAACTGAAATTTTACCAAGTTCAATACGTTTTCAGATGTTTTAAATGTGTATTTTCCTATCAGAAGTCAGCCATCAATTAAAAAACTCTGACAGCAAATTTTCTATGTTTATCATTTATGATGATTTTACTTTCTTTTGTATCATTTTGGAATATCCTCCTGAAGTATTCTGCCACAAATTTTTAAGTTTGCATATGAAACTCTTTTTTATTTTGAGCAAAAATGACTGGTTTCCTTGAAAGAATGGTATGTGTGAGTGTGTGTGTGTCTGTGTGTCTGTATGTGTCTGTGGCCGTGTGTATGTGTGTATGTGTGTGGTCTGCAAACATGATAGAAGGCGGGAGGGAAAGGGGGAGAGAGAGGGAGAGAAAACACACTCTAACTTTTGTTGAGGAGCGAATTCAAGTAAGTCAAGTAAGTGAGGTACACTAAAATTCAAGGAAGTGAGGTGTATGTTAACTCTCCATTCCTAACCACCAATATATAAATTAATGAGACTTTGTTCAATTTTAATTTGAGGCTACGTTTGGAAAAAATTTCTGTAGTAATTTTTCTTTCATGCCCACTAAACAATAAATATATTGACCTATTAAAAGTGTAGTTTATTTTAAGCATAACTGAATTTCTCAAATATGGAACAACTTTTGGCAAAGAGCCTTTATTATGCTTGATATAATTCAAATAAAAGTTAAGCAATTCTTAAGGAGTGCAAGTCTTATTTTTTTTCTTATCCTGACTTTTTATTCCATTTCCAAACCCTTCTTTTGGCTTCTATGATTATTGTTGTTGTTGTTTTGAGTTGGCTAAAGATTCTTTTGCAGCATCTTATTAAAGAGAAAAGAATATTAACTTCCTTTCACTGGAAAGCTAAAGTTGTGTCTGCATTCAAAATTGTGTTTCGGGAACATTCTCTTACTTTAGCAAACATGTTTTTGTTTGTACCATTAAACTGTGAGTCATTTGGATCTACAGAAAATAAAATGAATGCGTGTGACTTACATGTTTATTTTCACTAAGGCCTTATTGGTGAAATGGAAAAATAATAAAGAAAAAAATTTTAGCTCCTGGATTTCTTCTCCCTCTCAGGAAATACAGCCATCTTTCTGTAATATTTTCCATTTTGGATGTACATCACCAAAGAAGGTAATTTGTGAAAGGTCATTTGTCAGACTATGTGATTACCTATTTCTTGGACCCAGCTGATTTCCACTAAGGTCTTTCTCTGTGATTTTTCTGGCTTTAAGATTTATTTTCAAATTCTTTTTGTATTTACAAATGATGTGCTTGACAGATATGTTACAAGGATTGTTATACATGCAATAGAGTGTTTAAAAAATTACTCACTTTGCTTATAAGCCAATTTATTGTCCTTTGTGCAAAGTAACAAGCTATTCTGTCATGGATGAAAGATCTTGATTTGAGTGTTTACAGTGCACAACTCCTTCATGGCTGAAGGCTTCTAGTGATTTCAATCTTTCTGCCACCCATACAAATCCCATATCTACATACAGAATCTGATTATAATAGATAAAGATTTATTTTTCAATTATTAGTTGCAATAGTTTCTTGATTAAATGTCTCTATTACTAACAGTGTTCCATCCTTTCACGACCTCTACCATCCCCTCCATCACCACCTTTCAGCCAGCTGCCATCATAAAAATCATTACTTGACAATAAAAGACTATTTCAGATTGTCATGTGGATTGGGGCTCTCTGTCAGCTTATTTTAAATTAATTCTTTGATATTTAACATATCACTCAAGTTTAAAGACATTATATGTAATAATTTTTAATGTCAATTCTAAATGTAAATGGTTATTACACATTTGAAGAAATATCTTATAGTGAATTTTAAGGGTTCATACTCGGGGTGTTCTTATCATGAATGAATAAGCCAGATTCTTGCAATGGAAAAGCTACTGCCTGGGAGTAAGCTACTTATATTGACATTTTGGAACTGCTACAGTTCCATTTAGTAAAATGTTAGCATAGTAGTTGAACGGCAGGGGAAAATCTCACTTAATGCCTTTCTTAGCCAAAGAAACAGATTGGATAATGAAAAGTCCTTATTGACAATAGGAAACACCCTGATACATTTGCAATTACAGTGTTCCTCTTAACCCAGTGTCTCACTGTGTGTTATGACCCTTGCAATCCTCATATTAATCGGCACTAATTGGAGTAATTCTTGCTCCAATTTTGAGAACTGGGAAATGAAAGAGTAATTTTTTTCAAGGTCACATATCATATCTATGATAGAGACTGAAATAAAAATTTATCACTGTAGATGATGTGTGATGTGTTTCCTAAGCAATTTCTGTCATAATTCTCAGTCAGTTCTCTTAACCACTAAATAACCATTTCTGACAAATCAATGAACGTAACTACCAAGTCAAATCTAACACATGGAAAGGAACAATAATAAATACTGAACATATTCATGATCTTTGTTTCAGATGTGTGGAATGTAAAACTCAGCCACGGAACTAGGGACTTCAAGAGCCAGGATTCTAATGTAGATCTTTTACCTCCAAACACAGCAATCTTAACACTAAAACATGGTGCCATCCAAAAACTTAATTTGTCCCTAGACAAATACCTAAGCATTCTTGTCAAAACTCAGACATCATTAATCACATAATTTCATTTTAGTTAAATATACCTTATTCACAAAACTATGCACAGTAAGAAACAAAATATTCAAAAAAATACAAGACTTGTGAAAATGTTTTATCTATCTGTTCCATCCAATTATTTATACTTTGGTAAACTTCCATATTTGTTATTTAGTTATCTAAGATAAGTATTATTAAGCACATTTTATATGTGATAAAACAGACTCAGAAAGGTTTGATAACTTACCTCAGACTGCATGGTTTGTAACTTGGTGGAGCCAGTATTCAAACCAATGTCTGTCTTGTCCTCTAAGGCTCTTCTTTTTCCTAAGTCATGTAAACAATAAAGAGTTACTTTCTTGCTGGTGGGAATTCTTTCTCAACGTATACATATATCAAATCATCATGTTGCACACTTTAAATATATTATAATTTTATGTTTCAACTATACCCCAATAAAGCTGAAAAAAGTTACTTTGATATTGTATGCTTCCTCATATAGGCACTATTTGTACATTTTACATATAAATGTTTTTGTTAAATATATAGCTAACTCTAAATGGAATTCCTCAGGTACTTAAGAATTCAAGATCCAGAGATATATTGCAGAGTTTAAAGTTTACAGGAAGGGACATGATAAGCCTGAGGTGTATTCATACTTTTATTCTAGATTTTAGAGTAAATGTGGAATAAACTTGCTGAGGATTTGGGTCAAACACTCTCCTGGGTTCTGAGGATAGAGAGATGTTTAAATTGTGGCTCCTTCCTTTAAGCAGCTAATAGGAAATTCATTCATTCATTTATTCAAGAAGTTATTTATTGAGCATCTAATAATTAGAAAGATGGGCACAAAGAAAAAAGGTGTATATCTACTTCAATAGTTCAATCACTCATGAAATAGAAGGGAGTTACTTTCTGAAAGTCTCTAATCATTCTAGTTTTTCATTTGTAAAGTTCCATGTCAACGTAAAAATATTAGTTAAAAGAATCACTTTCAAATGCTCCCAAAGAGCAACATTATTTACACTCTTTCATGCTGCATAATGAATGTATGTTGAAAGTCACCATCTGCTCCAGTTTTGCTTAGTGACAGTGTTGTCAAGACTGTTAATTACCAAAGTCAGAAGGGTTTTTGGATAGTTGAACTTCAATGTGACATCTTGGACCAATTTACATATTGCAAGAAATATACGTGAGTCTGAATGATAATATATGTATGTGGTTGTTTTAACTTATCCCAATAATCTGTTTATCTGGTCAAGAAGACAAAATACTCTGTGAAACTGTCTACCTACAAATCCTGAGTTTCGTAAATCAATTAGTCAATAGCTCAGAGGGGATGGAATTAATCCATAATAAAAGCACAAGGCTAAAAAAGCCCAATAAATGCCTCTTCTATTCCTCTCTCTGTATAATATTTTGACCTTAGTTCTCTGTTTTATTGGAAGAGATTGTGAAATCAGATAATTCTTATCTTTATATGCTTCCAGTAATAATACTTTTATCAGTATGAGAATTTCAAGACTGAATAAGTAAACCTTATGACATTCTATCATCTTTTTTTTCCCATTGCTGGTGTCAATGTGTCAATAAAAGTTGGAATGTCTCATTCCTCCTAATCCTCAAATGCTTATAAAGTGACACATTTTATTTACACTTGTAAAATGCATATTTAATTCTTTTCTTCTGTGAACATCAATATTTTTCTGCTCAGTGGATGAATATTGAGTAGGGCACCTTGCCAGCTCTCCACTGGAGAACTGGGATCTGGCACTCCCTCCAGTTTCAAAACACGCTCAAGCGAGGCTCCTTGTTCACGTAAGGCCCACATTAAAAAGCAAACTCAAAATATCTTCAAACAACACGAGACACCCTGCCTTATGTACTTAAAGAAGGTCAGTAGTCTGTCTCATGCCAAGGAAAGCATATGATTTAAATTTCAGAACATGATTTCATCTAAAACTTGCAAAAATTTTTTTATTTGACTGGAAAGTTAAAGAAGAAAGGAACGTTGTTGCTGTTTGCATATGTTAACTCAATACCTTCAATGATATTTCCCTAACAACCATAAATTGTTGCATTCTCTATGGCAGGCAATGTAATTTTAAAAAAAGTTATCAGGCTTTCAAAATGACATTTCATACTTTTGTGATAAAATGACTTGTCTACCAACCAAATAAAGAGTTTTTGAAACTCCGTGGCAAACAGCAGTAGGTGGGCTCGGGGGAGCAACTCTGTGAACATATACAAGACCAGCATGTTGAAGCTCTTAATTTTATTACTGTAAATTTATTTTGATTTGTCTCTGGAACACAGCAGGAACAGAAGAGGGAGTCTGCGTGCACGAGAACAAAAATAGCTCATTTAAGTGCATAAGTTCTGTAGATGTAAATTAAGCTCTCCTTAGTTTCAAAGCTTAGAAAGTTTTGAAGGTAATCATTAGATCTCTCTCGTTACCAATGACATGTTTCCATCTATTACCTTGTTTTCATTCTTCCTACTCTTGAACATGCCAATTTGCACAAAGAGAAAGAAACTGAATCAAATTTTAAAAATTGGAAAGTTCTTGTCCAATTCCCTTTGTGTGAACCAGGACTCTATACAAAGTCCAAAGGGGGGTGGGGGGCAGGTGTTCCAGTTTTTTTTAAATTTCTTTAAAATTTTCTTTTCTATTTTTTTTAATAAAAATTGTATATGTTTGAGGTGTGCAACATGATGATTAGATATACATATGCATAGTGAAAGGATTACTACTGCATTCATGGCAGCATTATGCACAATAGCAATGGAATATTATTCAGACTTAAGAAAGAAGGTGATCTCATCGTTTCTGACAATATGGATGAACTTGGAGGACATAACACTAAGTGAAATAAGCCAAACACAGAAAGAGAAAAACTGCATGATCTCACTTACACGTGGAATCTAGAAAAGTGAAATGCGTAGCAGCAGAGAGTAGAATGGTGGGTATCAGGGCAGGGAAGTAGAGGATGTGAGATGTTGGTCAAAGGGTATGAAACAAAGGGGTTTGAGGTGACCAGTATAATCAGTTAGAGTTGTCAATCTAGTTGACTAGTGTTTTTTTTTTACACCAGAGTAAAACTTCAGCTACATCCCAACCCAACAGGTTAAAAAGTTTAAAATTTTACTAAATCATTAGTATAATCATTCACATTTATTGAATAGCTACTATGTGCAGTGCATTAAAATCCACTCCAGTCAATTATAACATCAAACTCATCTGAATGCAGTTTTCTTGTAATTTTTAAGAAGTTGTTTTGGCATAACATGGACATAAGCCAAGTTCTAGAAGTTCAAATTTCTTGATTTTTTTCTTATTTATTCTTCATGTCTTCCTGTCCCATTAGTAATTTCCCAGAACATTTGCATATGAAAGAATATGATATTTACCTTCAAGTTTCCCACAGATATATAGAATGCTTTCACAAAACATGTCAACTCCCTATGTTTCCACTGTTGCTTGGGCACAGGCGATACCTATGGAGATTTTATATGTATGTATAAAATAGATAGGTAGATAGATAGATAAATAGATAGATAGATAGATAGATAGATAGATAGATAGATAGATAGATAGATAGATAGATACAGATATCTGCCTTCAAAAAGAAATGATACCGAAGGCAGTTGTTATAAGCAGAACAGAGTTTTCCTTGCCAAGATAAGAAATGGTCAATGAGAACATCTGGATGACATGAAATTATAACCAGCACTCAGGCCTTTCCCTTTCTCAATGCTCTATCCTCCATCCCTCTATATTGTTTATCTTTTATTAAGTTTCTTAAGAATGGGGGCAATGATGGTACTATGGTAGCTTCCTGCTTCCCCTAATATCTACCACGATACTTTGTTTAGGAATTCTTTTTTTTTAAAACAGTTTTTTAAAACATTTTTGTTTTAATTTTATTTATTTATTTTTTGGGGGGGTAATTAGGTTTACTTATGTATATATTTATTTTTTAGAGGAGATACTGGGGATTGAACCCAGGATCTCGTGCATGCTAAGCATGCACCCTACCACTTGAGCTATACCCTCCCCGTTTAGGAATTCTTAACATCATTTGTAGCACTGTTAAATATCAAATTCTAAAGTCTACTTTATCCTTATATATTCCAGTATAAGAAACCAAAGGTTACTGAGGTTTTGTACTTGGGACTGCTTTTATGAGGAAATCAGAATATAGATATGTCACCAAAGAACCCTGCAAGTCAGGAGGATGTGCATCTTTCATTGATTTTTATTGAGCTATCTTAAATTCATTTGTTCAATATTGAATCAGTTTAGAAATCTACATCCTTACTTTGCTTGTCTTCTTTTTAATTTTCTTTTCTCTGTCAATTCTTAAGCCTAGAATTTTGTAGCCACTTGACTCACTCTTCTTCTCCATCTCATATACCCAGGCAAGATGCAAATCTTGTTAGCATTATTTCGACAAATTTGTACCTTAAATTTCATTTTCAGAGAAAATATGTCATTCTAAAACATGATTCCCCTGTGACTGGATTATTACAGCCTACTTGTCTCTACAGCCTTTTTTTTTGTCCCTGATTAAGCCCACTCAGTAAACCATGGCTAATCTAATTTCCTTTAAATGATACACCCATCATGTCATTCATCTTCTCAAAAACCTATGGTATTTCCCTATTTACCAGCCCTACTCTGCATGATTTCCAAAGCCTTCTATAGTTGGATCACCCTTAGCTTAATGTTCAAGTCTATTTCCCACTTTTCCATAACACAATTACTCTGCTTTCATCAAGCTATTTTCTACACTGTGTGCTCATGTTATTTAAATAAACTTCAAGGTTCAAGAAGGTCACAGCTCCTCCATGAATTCCATCCATGTCACAGCCTGTACTGAGTAATTTCCTTCACAACTCTCCTATATGACATTTTATGACTCCTTATGTTGGCACTTAATTTTATAATTGTGAATTTTAAAAATTATGATCAATGTTATATTTTTATCCTATCTTCCTAACTAAAGTAGAAGCTCTTTGATTGCATAGGCCATTATTTGTTATTCCTTGCAGATGTTCTACAGAACTTAGCATATCATTGGACACTTAATAGATCCTCAGTGAGTATCTATTGATAAAGAGACTGTCAATATTAATTGATAAGGAGAGTTAAATGAGTTAAATCTCATCTCTGAATTGTTGACTTGCTGCCACCAGGTAAATGAGAATACTTGCCAGGTACACCTTCTTCCATCACTTAATTTAACAAGAGAACAAAAGCATTTTCTTAATTTCAATTTAGAAAAGTTTACTAAAATTGAGCAAATAGTTTGTTTTATTAAAACAGGCTTCGGCAATTTTGTGATCCTGTATATTGTGCAGATTGATGGTCAATATATATTTTGCACTACGATAGTCGACATTTCTCTAGCATACAGATTGGATATGCATTATTTTTTTTTATTTGTCACATGTGTGGCCTCAACATTCTGAAATTCATGGTTTACAAAGATACATAACATACTTATATCTTTTGGTTACAATCTTAATCACAGACTTTCAGAGTAGCACAGAACCTTCTAATTCAAATGACCTATCTAATGCTCAGATCTCTTATAATGAAATTTATTCATTTATTCAAAGATAGTCACTGAATACCTCCCATGTACTACTCACTCAAGCAGAGAGTACTTGACTGCATGTGGTAACTTGCAACCCTCAATGGGGTGAAGCCACCCATTCTATCAGATAATGTCCTGTTGGAACTGTCTCTCTTGTATTTCACCAAAATCTGCTCTCTACAATTCCCTTTGTTTATCTCATTTTAGTTATTAGGACAACGTAAAATAATTCCAGCATCTGTTCTGCAGGACAAGCCATCAGTATTTAAAATAACTCTCATGCCACCCTGAAGTCATATTTCTCTTCTCTCTGTTACACCACCTTAGCTCTTTCCAGTTTCCGAAATGGCATGCTTTGAAGTCTCCTTACCACCCTTGCTTGTTCTACCCTGAATATGTTCCAGTGCTGTTCTTATCAAGCTTATCAGATCTAATGACCATATTCTGCAACATCCCCTTACCTGAAATGAAATTCATCAATAATATAGCCTACTTCCCCACATCATCTATAAAAATCTATATAGCTTTTGAACTATAATACAAATGGGAAATGCAACAAAATAAATTTGTAATAAAATAAAATGTTTTGCAATGTGTAAGTTACAACTAAACTTTAAGACAAAAAAACAGCCCCTCAAATTTTCAAAGTGTTCCCATTGAACAGCAGCCACCCCCACAATGCCCTGATAATGCACTTTTCCAGTGGGGGGAAAACTCTTTAAAATCAGGTGACTAATTTTGAATGCAGCCTTTCACATGTAATCCAACCTACTTGTAAAGAGTAAAATTATCTCTCACTTTATTCTGTGTACTGCATGCACTTCCATCATTACAGCCTAAAATCAGAGGACCTTTCTTATTCACTCTTTGAGCTTACTGTTAAATACAATCTCAAACTCCTTTAACATGGCTTCTTAAGTGTGAAGCCATTTTGCTTCCCTTTTATACTTAAATATTTTAAATATGCAAATATGGTACATATCCCCATTACATGTAACCATGCCAGATTTGGAACATTGTCCCAATCTATTGATATTTTTGAATCATGTTTCTGTTATGTATCATGTTCATTCTGCTTCCCAGTTTAATTTCATCTATAAGTTTGATAAATATTCCTTTTATGTCCCTATCAAAAAAAAAAAACCGTTAGAGAGACAGAACAACTTAGCTAACCTCTAGGAAATATACTAGGAATATCTAGCATAGTTGAGTCAATATGGGTATCTGTTTAAGAATGTTCACTCTAGAGTCACAGTATTGGGTACAAATAAAAGCTTTACTACTTTACTGGCTGTGCAAACTTGGAAAACTCTGTGCCTCAGTTTCCTCATTAGTCAAATGGGGTTGAATACAGTATTTCCAAAGAGTCGTTTTAAAGAACTAAGAAAATCTACTATGGGTCTGGTGATTGGTAAATGCTCAGTAAATGTTTTAATGTTTCAAGGACTGAAGTCATATCTTGCTGCCATGTTGAATCATGAGCCCAGCCACTGTTCTGACTGAATCAGCTATTTACAAATGTGGGACACACCTTTCCACAATGTATAAATTATTGATTGCTATGGAACAATTACCCCAAAACATAGTAACTTGGAACATCAGACATTTATTCTCTCACATATTTGTAGATCAGGAAAATCAGAACACAGCTGACATGGGTTTCTATGGCTCAGAATGTTTCATCCAGGTTGCAGTCAAGGTGTCAGCCTGAGCTGTGGTCTCACCTCGTAACTCACCTCAGGGCAGTAGAGGGGAAATCGACTTCCAAGCTCACTCATGTGGCTGTAGGCAGGCTGACATCTGTTTCTTACCAAGTGAGTCTCTCCATTAGGCAACTCACAATATGGCAGATGGCTTCTCTCAGAGTGAGCCATTGAGAGAACAAGGCGGGAGATGGATGTCACAGTCTTTTGTAAATTGTTCACGGAAGTGCCATCCCATCACCTTTGCCAGATTCAATTGGTTAGAATCAAGTCACTAGGCCAGTCCAATATCAAAAGAGGGGATTACATAAGGATATGAAAACTAGGAAGCAGGACTCATTGGGGACCATCTTAGAGGCTACATACTACAACGAGCAAGATGCTGGCAGGGCAAGATAGGAAGGCTGGGGATAACCCAGATTTCAGTAGCTCTCCAAATCACTCAGTGACCAGGCACTGGGACTGGAGCATATTGACTTACCTGGTCTCATCCTCATGCCACACTCACCCCTTTTTTTTGGTACTGGCAAAGGCCCAGAAAAGAATATTGTAGTGGATATAGTGTGATGGGGGAAAGGGCACTGGCCTGAGTTGGAATGTCACCTCTGTCACTTATTAACTATTTCACTTCACTAAACCTCAGTATCTTCATCTGTAAAACTGAAAGAATGTCCTCTGTCATGCAGATTTGTTGTGAAGAATAGAGATAATATATGGAAAACCTGTAGTGCAACATAGGTCATCACAAATCAGAAGCTATTGTAATTAAATATATATAAGATGCATATATACTTAAATATGTACAAATACATACAAATAAGACTTTTAATTTTAAAAAATACATTTGATGTACCCACAGGTCCTGGCAAAGTTCCTAATACATAGTAGTTACTCATGTAAGTGTTTGGTGAACAAGTTTGGCCTCCTTTCCTGGTCCTTCTATTTTTGTCTCTTTGTCACACTAGAATGACAATTCATTGAGGGGAAAGACTTTATATCTCATTAATCTTTGTATTTCCTAAGATCTAATGCCTTCATAGCATATCACAGACGTATAATAAATCCTTGTTGAACAAATAAAACCAGTAATCATTTATCATCATTAATTATTCACATCACAATCTACCTTATTGCCCCCTATCATCTTGCCCACTTTTTCCCATTTTTTCACAAAGCCCTCCCCCCAGGAGAACTGTGATCAGTTCAAATGCATGTTCCATAATTGGTCTCTTTAGTTAGAGGACATATTGTAAAGCAATTGTTTCCTCTTTAATTTATATCCCAAAGAACAGTATGATCAGGCCTACTTGAAGCAAATTAGGATTTGAGCAAAGGCAATATTCTGTGTTCTTCTCTCATTTTGTTTTTTTTTTCTTTTTAAAATATTTTAACCAATTTTTCTCCTTCCTTTCTATTCTCCTCTTCATTCCCTTTTCCTCTAAGCAATCCTTCCTGTCTTTGATCCTATTAATTCTGATGATAAAAAGTCAATAATACTTTAATGTATATTCGTGTATTTACATTTGTTCAAGGGTCCTATCGGGAGAGGATACCCTAATGGTAATATTTATGATACTGTGGTACCTAAAAGGGGGGGGAACCTGTACAAATTTTGGGATTTTCTTCTCTGTCTCTTAAATCTCAACATTTCCTACTCTACATTAGTTTATGATAATGATAACTTAAGGGTTTCTAACTAATGAAGATTTTTGTTGTTGTTAAGAGTTCTCTGTTCACAGGTAATAATCTTTTTATTATTTTATATGCTTTTTTTCCATAATTAATTGAAGTAGCTTTTAAGAATAAAATTCCAAAAAATCAAAATCAGGTCAAGAAAGAGAAAAAGTGGAAGAGCTGATATAGCTGTAGGGTTAAGTATCACGTTTGTCTTTGTGCTTCCTGGTAGCCAAGGGAAAGAAGTCAATGATTTTTACTATATACTGAACACATCTTGCATCCCAGGAACTCTGCTAGGTGCACTGGCATGTCTATCTTCACTACAACCATGGAGAGCAGGTGTTATAATCCTCATTTTACAGATGAAGTTACTGAGGTTGGAAAAACTATCTTGGCCAGTATCACAAAACTAAACACTTAAGTGGAGCCAAGATTCAAATCCAAGGACTCTCTGACTTCATAGTCTGCACTCTTATATAGTTCTCATTGTCAGAAAGGAGGAAATACAAGAATTCCACAGAGATAAAGGCTTTTTGCCATTCTATTATAAAATTAATTTTCTGTGTGACATTGTACAAAGGGGACATTGAGCAATATGATGAACAGTGCCCTTCATAACAGATTTACAATAAATGCAGACAGGATATCCATATAGCTGTTTGGCTATTTTTAATGACCTTTGATAACTGCCTAAAGCATAATATTAAAGTGAAAGTGAGTGAAACTGACTCAGCAAATACTAAGCCACTATGATCCTATGATACAGTCTTCTGGTGGTGTAAGGTGATTCAAGAATAAAACTGAAAGTTCATGAACCAGCCTTCAGAATGCTAAC
The DNA here is from genome assembly GCF_009834535.1 of Camelus ferus. Classification (NCBI taxonomy): domain Eukaryota; kingdom Metazoa; phylum Chordata; class Mammalia; order Artiodactyla; family Camelidae; genus Camelus; species Camelus ferus. The sequence continues at coordinate 97,001,742 of NC_045732.1, read as the reverse complement.
TATTATATTTATTAGCAAGGGTTTAGAGAGAAAGATTTGTTCATTCATCCAGCAAGTGTGTATGGGCCATCTATATGCCAGGCACTGTGTTAGGTTCTAGGGATCCAAGTATATTTTTAAAAATATTTCTACTTCAAAGGAGATTGTGCTTATTTTAGAATTAGATGAGCCAATGCCTGCAATGAAGTAAGTTAATTGCTATAATGGAAGCATGTACTTATTGTACAGCAAAAGATGCCCTTAGACCCATCCAGCAGAGTCAGAGAAATAATCATAATGGAGGTAATGTCTGAGATGAGACTTGAAGGTAGCAAAATTCTTCCCTCCAAGCTGTGTGCATTGAGAAGCGGTTGATCAAACAGCATGAAGTTTTGGGTTCTGATGTACCAGTTAAACAGAGATCCAGGGTCTCTAAAATTTCAGTTAGCATTGTTCAACAAATATTGATTGACTATTTCTAGGACATGCTAAACACTGGAGATACCATAGTGAGCACAATGGATACTGCCTCTGTCCTCACAAAGTTTTTGTTCAATCTTTTGGTAGACATTTTTGGTAGACAGACATTAAACAAAGAGCCACCGAAATAACCATGCCATTTCACCCTTGGTAAATGCCATAAAGTAAAGTTTAGGGGATCTCCATGCATAATAGATCTGACCTAGTCTGGGTACTCAAGGAGAGTTTCCAGAAGAAAGTGATACCTTACCGAAAACCTGAAGGATAAGGAGTTAATACAGTAAGGTATATGTTGGGGTAAAAGTGGGAAGACCATAGGTAGAAAGTATTCCAGGCGAAGAGAACAGCATGCCAAAAAGGGTCGGAGGCATGAAGTTATGTAATGTCACTGAGGAAATTCAAAAGGGCCAGTGTGTCTGGAACAGAAAAAAACAATGAAAAGAAGGTAGACACGTAACTGGAGAGCATAGGTCAGATCATGCTGGGTCTTAAAGGCTGTGTTAAAGACTTTGGTCTTTAGCTTAAGACGATAGGAAAATATTGGTTTGTTGAAATCAGTTCAGTGATGTGGCCATATTTTCATGTTGAAAATACCACTCCGGCTACACTGTTGAGAGTTTAACGGAGGAGAGTTAGAGCAGTTGCAGGAAAATCCATTAGGAAGCCACTGTAGTTGTCTAGTCAAGACAAAACAGCCAGCAGCTTAGGAAAGGGTGGTAGCAGTGGAGAAGGTGAGAACTGAGTGGATTTGATAAGTGTTAGAAGATGGATATTGGACCTGAAGACAAGGGATCATTGTGTGTCAAGCCTAATTCTTAGGACTCTAGTTGACACAGCTGGATGGACAGAGGTGCTTTTCACTAAGATAGGAAACAATAAAAGATCAGGAGCACAGGAGTCAAAACCAAGGTCTCGAGCTTATATATGCTGAGCTTGAAGTTCTGTTTTGATGTACAAAATGTCAAGTAGACAGTTGGCTATGTCAGTTTGGGACAAAGATAAAAAATGAGGAGGCATTGGTGTATATGGTGTAGTTGAAGCCAGGTGTAAGTGGGTATCTAAGTTAGGCAATAATAACTGGATATCTATATCCAGTTAAGACACTACAGAACATGGAATACAATTGTTTATCAATGAACTTCACAGGCTTCCTTTATGTATCTGTCTGATATTATAGCCTGATCTATATACTTTTTTACAGTCACTTCTGTCCAATTTAACTACTATCATCAGGTGGGCAATGCTCTAAATCAAAGAGAAGATGTATTTTTTTGTACAGGGGTTCATATTTATATCTAGTAGCAGTAGGAACCTCGATCTGGCTGGTTCATAGAATGAAACCTTCCAAACCATCCCCTGATAATCTACTAGCATATTACGAAGTTGTTCTTAACAATACCTTTTTCCCTGATGACGACTTATCTATAGATTGGACAGATAATGGAGACTGATGAGCTGTATGGGAATAGGCAAGTAGCTAGTTCTGCAATTATTTCACTCCCATGTGTGCTCCTTTTTAGGAATGGTGAGTAAGTGTCCATTGCACTGCAGTGCATACTCAAAAAACCTCATTTCTATGGCTTCCAAGTTGTCTTTGTAAAGTTAAGTAACGGAAAGGAGGGAAAGCCATTAAGGTTTAAGAGAAATTTATCAAGCGTTTACAATCTTCCAGACATTGTTCTTGGTGGTTTTTATGTATTAACTCATTAAATCATCAAAACCCCAGGGCATAGGTGTTATTATTATCCCATGTTTATAGATAAGGGAATAAATCCAAAGAAGGTATTCTAACTGACCCAGTTCCAAGGCCAGAAAACCACAGAAACAGAATTCAAACCATGTTATGTGGCTCCCAAGTCCACTGTCTTAACTACTACACTGTTGTGTCTCCCGTAAAACATATGACCAGCACTGAATCTACCCTCTCAACAAATAAAGCCCAAACATGGGCTCTGACGCCTTCCTTCCTCTTAGAGAAGATAGGCAAAGGGCAAGGAAGAGGTCATAGGGTCAAAATTGCCTCTTTCCCTATAATTCTGTTTTTATCAGATGAAATAATGTGATAAATCTTTCCTTTATTCCCCCACCTGACAGTGCATGCCTGTGGTAGTGCCTTTGGAGGGGGAAACATAGCCTGCTGAGTCATCTCTACCAGGTTCTGCATCATGAGGTTTGGAGGAAGCCTCCCGTCTAACTACAAACCAGGTTCACAGCTGCTTACCTTAGGAGACTTGACAAAGTCACAGCTTGAAATGCTACGGCTGTATTGTAATTAGAGATTAAGTGGAAATGTATTCAATCTAATAATTCAAGAATAGTTTTCCTCGTGTCTGTTACAAATAACAGGGTATCATTATCAAATATTACTTTAAAACAAGCCTCATGAACTACATTTCATTTTTTAGTGTCTTCTACTTGTTGATAAAGACAATGCAAAAGCTATACGTACAAATATAGACAAGATGCCAAAAATATTCTTAAGGACAACCTTGCTTTCCATCTATAGACAATGTATCAGAAACGATTAGAAAACCCTATTTCTGAAGACAGATGCCTTTATACCTGAGAATCTGTTCCAATCTATAAAGCCTGTTTTTGTAAGGTCTATTTTGGCATAGAATGTGTAAAAGAAAGTTTCAGATTTGAACACTTCTTCAAAAAGACTTGTTACTGACCCACCAGTTTTATTACTACCCTGCCTTTCTCCTTCAGTGCCTTTTCCCTGAGGCTATTTCAGTTTTGAAGCTAAAGATAGTACTGTTTTCAAAATAATTTGAATCACATTTAATAACCAAGCTTATTTTCATGGTACCACAGTAAAATAACCAATCTTCTGCCTTAACTGCTTTTAAACTGGTAATCTAACTTGTTTATTGGCTAGACAGATCCTTGTTTTCATTCATAGATTAGAAAGGTGCACAGACAGTTAATAAAATTATCTAGTAGGCTGGATAGAAACATATATAAATATAGACAGACGAATAAATATAAATAATAATGCCACATTAACTTGTTTGAAGTTATATAGATATATAGATATCTACATTGATATCTATATCAACACAGATAAAATCAATATAAATTGTTATATCTATATAACTTCAAGCAAATTATGTGGCATTATTATCTATATCTATTTATCTATACTAATATATATCTAGATATCTATATTGATCATTATATCTATATAACCTCAACAAGTTATGTGGCATTATTACAAATCAATTCAAATCCTTCACTTTCTCTACTCAAGTAATTTGATTTCAAACTCTCTTACTTCTAATTTTCTGATATTTCATTTTGTTTTCTTGCCTTTGTTCTATTAGTTTATCAACAGGACAGTCAAGTTTTACCAATCATTTAGTGTATATTTGGAAAGATGTGATGATGTGAAAGAAGCAGGAAACATTGCCTAACCCCTTGGGGAGTTTACAATCTGATTAAGAAAATAACATTTAAACATATTAAGTGATTAGAGAACAGGATGGGACTGTGCCCTGAAACCACTCATATAAACCCCTATCCAATGGAGGGGAATCTGGTGTAGGGGAGACAGGTGAGGCTACCATCAATTTATCCAAGGATATGTTAGTAGCAAAAAGCATTAATGAATGTACAAATAGATTAGTTAACAACGGACAAGATGTTTACACTCATACACACAATAGCCTTCATAGGTCACAAAAAGTAATGGAGACCCTGACACTCAGAAGGCTATGCAGACATCTGAAATTTTCTCACAACGCTATTACATCTACTGCTTTAACAGTAAGTGTACTGTGTATGACTTTATATATTATCAAACACTGTGTTTTCCTGACAATGAAAGCAATCAAGTATAAATAAAGGTTCAAATTTGTAAGCTGATATACAAAACTATAAATCTCTCAACATAACTTGGCTCTGGTCTGGAAGTTTTACCTCTTTAGGTAAAAAGCTCAGAGAAATTTGAAAGTGTAGACATAAATGAAATGGAATGTGTTCCATGTATTGTATTCTAGATGAAATTAACACACTCATTAATCAATACAAAATAGTAATCTGAACACTGACTATAAACACATTACTATACATAAATATTGCATATTCATATCAAAAAAGTGGAGAGACATAATACCAGGACTATTTATATGGGTGTTCTTTTTACCAAACATAAACTGAAACAAATGTAGGCATATATTATTACATTTCATAAATATTAATTAAAAAGAATTTGTTAAAACTGTGCCTCAGAGATATTATTGCCTTTAAATATCCTATAGAAAGTGTTATACATAATTTGCATTCAGTATTTATTCATGTATTTTAGAAATTGTGGCTATCTTTCAAAAGTGTGTAAGATGTAATACCTGTAAAATTTTCAAGATGGGGTAGTTTACATGGTTTTTAAAGAGACAGAAATAGAAAAATTGTATTTATTGAATAATATAGAGTAGTAGTTAGTCTTAAAAAGCTTTGGAGTCGGACAGGGATTCACAACCTGCCTTTACCATTTACTAGCTTTGTAACCATGGGGGCAGTCATCATTACTCTTTCTGGGTCTCTGATCTCTCATTTTAAAACATGGCTATAAAAATAGAACCTACCTTGCCAAGTTATTGTGAGGCTAAATGTACATAAAGCATTGGAAGTGTTTAGCACAGCCCTCCAGCCCATGACACAAAAAGGCTCTTAATAAATAATAGCTGTTATAGGAATTATTTTTACAATTTAAATATATCTATACTTATGTCTCTCTCTCTCTCTCTCCCTCTCTCTCTATATATATATTCCAAAATGTTCAGACTATTTTGTTCTACAACAGTAAAAAGTATGCTAAGATGTCTCGTTGTATAATATCTATTTTTCTGAGGTGGAATTTTTTTAAAAAAAGAAAACATGGTAGGTTAAGTTAAAGGAATTTGTAGTCAGTTACTCTCTACTAATGTCAGTTCTAATTATGAAGTTGTCAGCACCGTTTTAATTGTCAGGTCACTCCTCATCCTCCAGCCTCATCCTCCTCTCGATACAGCATTAGACATGGGCAGGAATATGGGGGAGGAGTGGGTATTGCGACCTAGCAGCTGGACTGGAGCGGTAGGAAGGACCCATGCTTTATGTACTTTTAGTTTGTGCATTTGAGGTAAGGCTGCAAAAGGGGCTGGGAGGAGGGAGGTAAAAGCAGCAACAAAGTAACTCCCATGTTCTCCTGTGACTGATCAGAAATGTTAATTCACCTGTCCTCCCCACATGCACCAACTGAGCAAACATGGTTTTGCAGCAAAGGATTGGGGTGTATGCAGAGTTGGTATCAGTCACCAGCCACTTGTATTCCTGTGTAACTGAGCATGCCTGGATGTGGGCTTACCACTGCACTGGCTGCTCTGAGGCTGCAGAGCCATATATGGACCATCCAAAATCCTGAGACTGCTAAAACCACTCTCGAATTCCTACTCTCCACCATTCTTTCTGGTTACATCCTTCTGGAAAGTTCTTCACTATCTTTTCTTTATGGAAATCCTGCGCATCCTTCATGGCCCTGTCCCCACGTCCCAGGGGGCCTCTCACGAGTGATAGGGCTCTGCCCAGGCTCCTAGGGCTCCTCCTGAGATTGACAGTGAGGACTAAATCTTCACTCACAGAAGCAGAGGAAGAGGTATCCATCTCCTAGACCTCTTCCAGTCAGCTCCACCACCTGAAGGCTCTGAGGTTCAAGAGAATTCAACACCCTGCACACCCTTCTCTTACCCCATCAGCCCTCACCCCATCCTCAATGCAGCCAGCCATCTCCAATCCTGAGGCTTCGCCTTTGACCAGAGTCCTAACCCCACCCTAGCGGGAAGCGGTGCCTGGGAACTACAATTGGAACGCACCCCTTAAGGATTCTGGTACAGGAGGAGAGAGGACTCAATTTGATAAATACCAGCGGGGGGGGGAGGGGGGAAGTGGTTTTAAAAATTGGTTGAAAATTTATAACAGACACCAGTAGAGGCGCTGAGACAGGAGGGGCTGCAGGACAGACCTAATGGAGAGGGTGTGTTTGGCAGAGGCAAAGTTCACTACCCCCCGTCAAGTTCACTAATTGTAGCAATCTACCAAGGTTGCACCAAGTGTACTTTTGTTTCTTCGACAGATAACTGTCAGAGCTCCTTCTAGTCTTATAGTTGACTGTATTTTAACTTTCAGAATTATTTAAGTAAAGATTTTAAGAAGGCTAGTTGATTGCTGTCCTTAAGTAGGGTTTCAGGGAGCTTGGGCAGGCGCACTAGATGGGTCCGCACGGAGACGGCTTGGGGATCCTGGAGCGCCGGTCCTGGGTGAGTCTCTCCACCGCGGGCTCCAACCTCCACCTCCCGCCCCCGCTCCGACCCCTCCCAGCCCGGCTTGTGCTACCCGGCACCCCACGCCCGCTCCACGCCGACTCCTCCCGTCGCCTCCGCCCCCTCCCTCTCGGGCCCCCCGCGTCGTCCTCGTCCCACACCGACTTCGCTCTCGCCGGGCTGCCGGCCGCACTTCCCGCCCTCGCCTCGATCGCGCCGCCGCCGCCCTCGCCGCCGCGCGCCACCGGCGCTCCGCTTCTGCCGGCCGCCTCTTCTCGCTCGACTCCGCCGCCCTCGCCTCCGTTGCCGTCGCCGCGCCCTGGACTCGGTCGACTCTGCGCTCCGTGACCGCCAAGGGCCCCTGGCCGACGCCACTGTCCCCGCCGCCGCCACGGCCAACACGGGGGCCACGCGCCGCCACCGCCGCCGCGCCGCCCGCCCGCCGCCCACGATGTCCCCGCAGCAAACAGGTAGCAGGAAGCGGAAAGCGCCCGCGCTCGAGGCGACCGCCGCGAGCTCGTCGTCGCAGGGCTCGGCGGCGGCGGCAGCGGACGGAGACGGGCCGCTGCCGCCCAAGAAGCAGAAGCGGCCGGCGGCGCGGCGTTCGCTGCTGCACTACCTGAAGGGCCGCGAGGTGGGCGCGCGGGGCCGCGCGGGGCTCCCGGGCTTCGAGGGCGAGCTGCGCGGCTACGCGGTGCAGAAGCTGCCCGAGCTGCTGCGGGAGCGCGAGCTGGCGCTGGGCACCCTCAACAAGGTGTTCGCGTCGCAGTGGCTGAACGCCAGGCAGGTGGTGTGCGGCACCAAGTGCAACACGCTCTTCGTGGTGGACGTGCAGTCGGGCCAGATCACGCGCATCCCCCTGATGCGGGACCGCGGGCCCGGGCCGGCGGCCCAGCCGAGCTGCGGCATCCACGCCATCCAGCTGAATCCCTCCAAGACGCTTCTGGCCACGGGGGGTGAGAACCCCAATAGCCTGGCCGTCTACCAGCTGCCCACGCTGGACCCCGTGTGCCTGGGCGATCGGCACGGCCACAAGGACTGGATCTTCGCCATCGCCTGGATGAGCGACACGGTGGCCGTGAGCGGCTCCCGCGACGGCACCGTGGCGCTCTGGAGGATGGACCCCGACGTGTTCAGGGGCAGCATCGCCTGGCACAACGACGCGGGGCTCCCCGTGTACGCCCACATCCGTCCGAGGGACGTGGAGGCCATCCCCAGAGCCAGCACCAACCCCGGCAACCGCAAGGTGCGGGCCCTGGCCTTCAGCGGCAAGAACCAGGAGCTGGGAGCCGTGTCCCTGGACGGCTACTTCCACCTGTGGAAAGCCCGGAGCACCCTGTCCAGGCTGCTGTCCATCAGGCTGCCTTACTGCCGAGAGAACGTGTGCCTGACCTACTGCGATGAGTTGTCCCTGTTCGCGGTGGGCTCCCAGTCCCACGTCTCCTTCTTGGATCCGCGGCAGCGCCAGCAGAACATCCGGCCCCTGTGCTCCCGAGAGGGCGGCACGGGTGTGCGCTCGCTGAGCTTCTACCAGCACATCATCACCGTGGGCACGGGCCAGGGCTCCCTGCTCTTCTACGACATCCGCGCCCAGAAGTTCCTGGAGGAGAGGGCCTCGGCCAGCCCGCCCTCCTCTCCAGGGCTCGCAGGGAGGAAGCTCAAGCTCACGTGTGGCAGAGGCTGGCTCAACCACGACGACCTGTGGGTGAACTACTTCGGTGGCATCGGCGAGTTCCCCAACGCGCTGTACACCCACTGCTACAACTGGCCCGAGATGAAGCTCTTCGTCGCGGGGGGGCCTCTCCCTTCTGGCCTCCACGGGAACTATGCAGGCCTCTGGAGCTGAGGATGGTCGCCCGCCGTGTCCTCAAAGTGCCCAGGCCCCCCTCACTTTCCTCTTTCGCTCTGTGCGTGTGCTTTTGACTCTGTGTGGCTTTTCTCTTCCAGGTGGAAAGTGCCCAGCTTACCTCTACCTCTGCTTAGTATATTAGGCAGAGAGAGAGAAAAAGCAGAAGTGGTCTCTTGGGCAATCACAACTTGTCTTTAAGATTTTTCTGCATCTCCTCCAACACCACCATCCTTTTTGCGTGGTGGTCAAAAATTTTTGGCTAATCCTTAATTGTGTTATCTCTTTGAGTGATTTACATTTGCTCATTCTCTGGGCTAATGCAGTCATGGTTCCAACTACGATTCAGTACTTTAGGTTTATCAATATTTCATTAGTTTGTTTAGGTCTTTCACACAATTCAGATGTATTGTATTTCTGGAAAATGTGTGCTAAAAAGTGTCTTTGGGGTTGATCTGAGGAACTACCCACCATATAACAGAGCAGGTTTATAGCCTTGCTCCAATTAGAAAATGCTTTTCAAGTTCTAGATTGCCACCATTTGGGCGCACATTTCATTTGGATGTTGGAAACTCAGTGTTTGTTGTTTGTATATTGTTGGTGCATAAAATACTTTAAAATGTGTTCTCTTGGTTGAGAAATCTTACAATGATATTCATCCTATTAATCACAGTTTTGATTATTTAGTAAAAACTTAGTATCAGTACCCCAAGACGTTCAGCCTTCTTGTTTACATCTGCTATATTATGGCCTGCTTTCTTGAGTAGCATTTATGCTACAGATTTTCAGAGCTAACCAAAACTGGCCTATATCTGGCAGGATAATCAAGGAGTTACTTTTTGGAGTAAACATTTCTTTACAGATCAGGTAACACTATCCAGGCAGCCATTTACAGACAAAGGCTGGCTGTTGTGCTCAATGTAGGTGTTGTTGACAATTTTTTATTGTATACATAGGTAAGTCTTTTATCTGGATTGAGTATGTGATGTACCGCAGAAAAAATAAAACATGTTCAGCATTTTAGCAATTAAGTGCTAGGCTAAAGTTTTTGAGTGCTTAAATATACACTTTATTTTTTTAATTAATTGTCCTTATAGGAATATGTTTATCAAAGTCAAAATCTTCCAGGAGAGAAACTGAAGCTGAAATACTACTCTGTACATTTGCTTTTGAAAAGCAAACTTATGCTATTACCAGGGGTTAAAAGAGTCAATAACATCTTGAATAGTTTATCTAAATATACTTGCTATAGGTTAGGAGAGTTAGGTGTCTTTTCCTTTTTTTAAGACGATTTAACAAACTTTTTCATTCACACAAACAAACATATTGTGCTTATAACTACCTACTCACATATCACTGTGTGTGTATGTATAGATGTTGCTTCCCATGTGATACCATTTTACATGTGCAGATATTTCAAATATTTTAAACTACATCTATCAAGACTTCCCACTTGGTCTTTTGTTTTTATTTTAATTTAAATTAAATAATATGTGCACATGACCCCCCAAATCATACTTTACCTAAGGTGTACAGTGAAAAGTCTTATACGTCAAGATCCCTGACCTCCTGCCCGTTGGTCACAAACAGTACATCTTGTGTCTGATCCATCTGGAGATAGTCTACACATGTATAAGCATATCTGTATGTGTGTATGCAATTGTTATACAAATGATAGCACATGCTTTGCTTTACATATTTGTGCCTTTTTTATCACAAAATCTTAAAGATCGTTTCTCATACATACCTACCTAATCCATTCTAATTGTATAGTATTCCCTAAAATATGGCTGGGACATATTTTATTTCTTCATTACACTTTCGATGAGCATTTATGTTGGTTCTTATTTTCTCCTACTATAAAGTATTCTGCAGTGATTACTTAGTTGCAAACATCTTTGTGCACATATATAACTATATCTGAAGAATAAATTCCTAGAAATGGAATTGCTTGGTCAATTTTATATTTAATAGCCATTGCCAAAGTATTCTCCATAGAGGTCCTACCAACTTAACCTCCCATGAATAGTGTATGCACGCTTGCTTCACCACACTCTTTCCAACAGTGTGTCATCAAATTCTGTGCTCTTTGCCAATCAGATATCCACTTGATCTTGATTATTTCTTTCTAAGCCACCGTGGCTGAGTTAATTAGATTTGTGGTCAGAGTATCAAGTAGGTTCTAAAACAGAGATCAAGAATATAAGGAAATGAGAGCAAGTAATAAAAATACTGTCAAACCAAAGGCAGAGAACACCTACAGTTCAGGTTCAGACATCTGCAGATGGACTACAAAGGACTACATTTTTTAGATACTTAGCTGCACCTAGTAGGGTTTCCTGGTTCACTGCACCCTGGTTTCACTTGTATTCAATGCATAACATGTTACTAAAGAAAATCTGCGAAGGAGATGATGCGGGCCTGCACTAGGATATTTGAGCTAAGTGTGAAGAGGGAGGAAGTTATTAGAAAAATGAAGGGAAAATAAAATGAACACGCAGTATTTGGTATTTCATGTGAAGGATGAAGAAAGCTAGAGAATTTAGGTGGACCCTAAGGCTCTGGCTTGAATGTCAATGAACAGTGGCAACAATGAATATTGCGAATATAGGCATAGAGGATACACGTAAGGGGTGAGCGTCTTGACTGGGGACATGTTGAATTTGAGGTGCCTGTGTGGCATCAGGAGAATACACCCAGTGAAGAACTGGTTGTATATGCCAGAATGAGATTTCTCACTGCTGGGAAGGTGAGTGATGGAAAACACTGGGAAACTTACCCTTTCAGGGGCAAGCAGAATAAAAAAGCACACCCCCCCAAAAAAAAGGTGGGGGTGAAAAAAATAGAAGACGTTTGTGTTACCCAAATGCCATGACTTCATCAGCATGAGACAACAAAATATTTCTAATGACTTTATAATTATAATAACTTTTGAGTCTCTACCTCAAGTCACAAAGGGCGGTTTTTCTCCCAGATCTCACACTGGCCCAATAATAAGCTTTTTCACTGGTCAAATGCTGGTACCTTCTTGGAGAGTGGAAAGTCACACTCTAGTCACAAAGCAGGACGTCACAGTGTGAGTTCTTGCCTCAGTGCCACAGGGGCAGGTCTCTGCCACTTTTCCCAGGCTACTAAAGGACAAAACAGGTGTCCAGATGAGGGTGTTCCTTCCCTTGGCATCACAGTCACAAATACAAAGAATTAAAAGTAAGCAAAAAGAAATAATCATGGGCAAAGATTTCCTCCTTAGGCAGGTAACTAAATTCTGAGTGAAAAAATTATCAGAAGATAAAAATAACTAATTTTTTTCCAAGAAGAAATAAGAAACAAGAACAGAGCATTCGCCCTAGAAAACAGTGAATGTTGTTTTGTTTATTAGCCTTCCCTTTCTGCCAAGAAAATCACACACATAAACAATTATAAACATATCATAGGCATGCTAAGCCTGATGGTCTCACAAATAAATTATTTCACATTGTCAAGGAGTATTTCATTTTGAGCCACTTCAGAGCACAAAGAGAGAAGTTTACTCTTTTCTATATGAGACCAGCGTATTAATAATAAACCTGACTAAAACTGCACAAAATGAAAGACTAGTTTTACATATATAGATAGATAAATACAACATATCCTTTAAAAACACTGAATATAATCCATCAGTGTATTAAAAAGAAACCACACCATGGCAAAGTGAAGCTAGTTCCTTAAATGCAAAGAGTGTTCACTATTGAGGAATCTATTATTTCAATGTTTCATATTAACAGGTCAAATGAGAAGACATATGCTCATGTTAATAAATTCTAATAAAGAATTTAACAAAATCCTACTACAATTCTGATAAAATCCTTAGTAAAGTATGAGTAAATATAGTCTTCATATCATTGAGTGTGTGTGTGTTATGTGTCAAACCTGAACCAAAATCCTCTATAATGGTATAAAATTAGATAGAATTAAATAGAGGAATTCTATTAGAATTCCTCTAGAATTCTCATAGAGGAATTCCTATGAAAATAAGGAACAAAACAAGGCTTCTAAAATATCACCACCACTATTTAATATTATTTAAAAAATTCTGGATACAGCAGTTTAAAAAGATAAGAAAATAAAAGGTATAACTCTTGGAAGAGAAAGAAGTTATAATTATTTGCAGATGATATGACTATTAAAAAAAAAGAAATCCAAAAGAGCAAACTGAAAAATATGTTAGGAACAATGAAACAATTTACTAAGATGTTCAGCTTTGAAATTAATATATAAAAAATCAATACTTTCCTATTTTCATGTATTTACTCATACAGCAAATATTTCTCCAGCACTTACCATATATGGGCACTGTGCCAGGTGCGAAGAGATACTATGGTGAACAAGACAAGCAAGCCATGCCCTGATGAGGCCTGCAGTCCATTGAGAAGGAGAGTCAATAAACATATAAACTAGTAAATGTGTAGTATGTCAGATGGTTATCAATGCTAATAGATAAATCATAGTAAAAGAGAATAGGGGATAGGAATTCCAGGGGAGATGAAATTATATTTGTTATTGAGATATAATTGACATATAACATATTAGTTTTAGGTGTAAAATGTAATAATTTGATATATGTATATATTGCAAAGTGATCACCACAGTAAGTCTAGTTAACATGCAATATTAATAATATTTTTTCTTGTGATGAGAACCTTTAAGGTTTATTCTCTTAGCAACTTTCAAATATGTAATACAGTATTACTAACTATAGTCACCATGCTGTCCATTATAGTCCCAGGACTTATTTATTTTGTAAGTGAAGTTTGTACTTTTTGACCCCTTTCACACATTTTGCCCACCCCACCCACCACCTCTGGCAGCCACCAGTCTGTTCTCTGTATCTGAGTTCATTTTTTTTTTAATCTACATTTAAGTGAGGTTATATGTTATGTGTCTTTCTCTATCTGACTTATTTTACTCAGCATAATGCCCTCAAGGTCCATCAATGTTGTCACAAATGACAGGATTTCCTTCTTTTTTATGGCTGAGTAATATTCCATGCACCCATGCATTTGTGTGTGTGTAATTCACATTTTCTTTATCCAGTCATCCATAGATGGACACTTAGGTTGTTTCAATGTTTTGCCTATTGTAAATAGTGCTGCAGCGTATGTGGGGGTGCAGATATCTTTTCAAGTTACTGTTTTCATTTTCATTGGAAGAATATCAAGAATTGGAATTTCTGGATCATGTGGTAGTTCCATTTTTAATTTTTAAAGGAACTTCCATAGTGTTTTCCACAGCAGCTGCACCAATTTACATTCCCTTCAACAATGCACAAGGGTTTCCTTTTCTCCACATCCTCACCAACACTTGTTATTTCTTGTCTTTTTGGTAACAGCTATTCTATCAAGTGTAACGTGATACCTTATACCTTATTGTGGTTTTGATTTGCATTTACCTGATGACTAGTGATTTTGAGATGATGCTTAGTGATTAGTGATGTTTCATGTACCTGTTGGTCATCTGTATGTCTTCTTCAGAAAAATGTCTGTTCAGAACCTCTGGAAAAAGAATGTGACAATGAATATATGTATGTTCATGTATAACTGAAAAATTGCACTCTACACTGGAAATTAACAACATTATAAAATGACTATAACTCAATAAAAAAAAGTAAAAAAAAAATAAAGGAAAAAAAGAACCTCTGCCCATTTTTTAATTGGATTTTTTTGCTATCGAATTGTATGAGTTCTTTATATATTTTGGATATTAACCCCTTATGAGATATATGATTTGCAAATATTTTCTCCCTTTCTGTGGGACCATGCCAGGTATGTTAGAAGAGCAGAAGGGAGACAAGTGTGGTTGAAGCAGAGTGTGTGAAAAAAAGGAGTAGGGTCAGCGAGGTACTGGGGAACAACATCTTGCAGAGATCTGCAAACAATTAAAGAAACCTGGACTTTAGTCTGAATGAGTTGAAAAGCCAGGGAGGGTTTTGAACACAGAATTTATGCTTTAAAAGGAAACCTGGCTGCTGTGTAGATAATATACTGGGTAAAAGAGAAGGTAAAAGTGGGTAAAAGAGAAGGAGGGAAATCGAACGTGATGTTGGCTAGATGCAAAACTAGTCCGTTTGAAAATTCAGTGGAGCTTCTGGTTCAAAATGACAGAACCTCCTTCTAAGGATCTTATAGAAGTGACAGTAAAGACTATTTAAATTGAATAATTCCGTATTAGTGCTATAAAAAGAAAGAGTACCATTATCAGATCAGATATTTTGACAATTTTCTGAAGAACAAACAGAAAATAGTAGAAAATAGAAAGCTTTAACAAATAAAGCTGAGCAGTTACCACAAGCTTCTATGAAATATAGATATATAACTAAATATAACTATGAGAAGCTGCCATTTTGATGGGAGCCAGTCTTCACAGAGAATCTCTCCCAAAGGTTCCAAGCCATACTCTGGCGTACATCAACAGCAAGAGTGATTTTTGAAATGGCAAGCACAGTTGGAGGACTGTCTATGGATGGGCTTGGCTAGTTAGACTCTCCTCCAAATAATGGAATACTAGACAGTTATTAAAATTCTGGACTTGCTCTTTATCTACTGACATGGAGAGGTAGCCTTGATAAGGTCAGGTGAAATAAATTGCAAACCAAAGGCATATTAGAATCCCATTTTTGTTTAAAAATAGGAGGAGGAAGATGAGAGGATTAAACATACAGTACATATAAGAATATTTACAAAAGGGTTGACTGTCTTTAAGAGATAGTATAATAGGGGGCTTTCTTCTTATTTTAGTAATTTATGTAATGTTTGAACAGTGTGTACTGACATCTTTTCTTTGGTAAACATAGGGGAAAAAAGCAGTGAAAACACATTTTCAAAGGCCAGGTTGGGGTAGGGAAGGAGAAGAAGAAGAAGGAAATGATGGATGGTGCTCAATGCAGGAGGCTGAAATAAGCTAAAGATAAGACACATTCGTTTTTATGTAATATGGAAGTCCATGGAAGCCTCCTGCCAGAAGAATTGCAATAGTGATCAACTGCATTCTCTACGAAAAGGATAGTGATTTTGGTGTGTCTCAAAATTGACCAGGGGACCCTTCGTCCCATTAACACCTGACAGACTGTGGTTTTCTATTTATTTCTCCTCATCTCCTCAAACTAGTCGATATTAGACAAGTGGTGTGAGAGTTACATAGGCACTACCTCACCGTGTCTGCAGAATAGTGATGTAAATGTTCCTGATCCAGATGTGGAGCAAAGAGAAGACATGGCCCAGCACTTACCAATTTCAAGATTCTGTGTTGTATTTTACCCTTTCCTGGTTAAAATTATAATATGTGATAATAATAATTATACTGTACTATAATATAGATGTACATATACATATATGTGTGTAATTCATAGCCAGAGGCTAATTTGAAGAACCTGTAACACTAGAAACTTTCAATTTTTTTTGATGTTAATTTCCCCCAAACATCTCTCATTATATGACCATAATTTTAGTTTTAGTCTTGACATCTAAATTTCCATTTATCTTCTCTAGTTCCACATTCCCAACTATAATAATGGGGGGGGGTGAATTTTAGCTTTGGAATAGACCATGGTATATTCTCAGTAATTGCTATAACGCTTTAATCCATTCCCACCTCTGATTTCCTTAACTGATAATAAGGCCAGTCCTACATGACATTAATCTAATCTCTGACAAAAAATGGGACTTAGTTTTATTATTTATAAGGGTCTAGGAGAAAAAAAATCACAAAGAACTTTAAAAATTGTATTGTGTCTATATAAGTCATAAAGTCTTTTTTTTATTCTCAATATTAGGACTTGAGCACTAACACATGGGAACATACTCACTACACATACTTCCCTACGGTTAATCAGAGGTCTTCTGAAATCTAGACACTTTCACTTAGAAAGGGTTGTAATCAATGCAAGAGTCTTCAATCAAATATCACAAATATTTAGCACTGGAAATATAAAGCAAAAGGGAGATATAATATATAAACTTGCTCATTTGTCTTGCTTTTTACTAGTTTTTACCCAGTAATTAGTCATGATATTGACACACATCATAATAGCTGGTTGATATAGCTATAAATAGATGTGTTGATTCAGTAAGAATCATTCAAACCAGTGATTTAGACTAATGTGGACCAAACCACCAACTGAATAACAGTAATAATCTTCCTCACCCAGCCCATGTAGCTGTTTTTGAATTTGTCAACCTGAGAATATAACATTGTTCTGAAAAACCAAATAAATATCCCCTATAGAATAAAATATACAACTAAGATCATGGATTAAATAATTCTCTTTTTAAAAGGCAACTTCCCCTAAGCAAAAGAGCAGAGACATCATGGTAGGATCAGAACCTTCTGCTGAGAAGGAGCATTATATAGAGACATATATTTGACCTTCAAGATCTTAATAGAATAATGATCTTTGTGTCACATCTATATACACAGGTTGTAGCCAGTATTTCATCTTCACCTGCAAAGATGAAGATGCTTGTTTATTGGGGTCTCTATCTTTGTGTGAGTGTTCACATACAGAAACACTTGCATTCAGACAGAGATAAACTATCTTCAATGTGAAGAGCTCAAGGTAATGTCTTATTAAAATCTTGAATCTTCTTTGTTTTACTTTATAACTCTCTGTGAGTGAGTCACCCAGTCTCAAAATGAAAAACACAAGTCAAACTAATGGCAGAGCACTACAGTCACCCACAGCATCTGTTATTGTTGTTGTATTTTTTCCAATTTAGCTGGTATGAGTATTCAGTAATGAACGATAACTTGGCACTACCATTCTTTGAGAATATGTAAACATTTTTTAAAAATCTCAAAACTTCAAATCTATGTACCAGCCAAGCCTTAAGTTTACCTCAATATTTTGAGCTGCTGCTCAGATAATAGCAATTAGTCCTGGCACTGTAAATGTCACATATCAAGGTACAAAGTGTGTACTGTGCATTATGCAGTGCTTACGGGAAATCAGATGAGGGAAGTGACTACCTTTCAGAACCTATACTACCAATTAAGCTTTTCCTAAGGTCATTTATTAGAAAGAAAGAGAAAATGATAAATAAATATGACAATTTGTTCATCTCTTATTATTAGCATGCACCTATAGAATATATGGCCAAGAGTAGGATTAACGAATAATAAAATTGTGTAGGTCTATCAGTTAAATATCATATAGTAAAACACTTTCATTTTTAAGGATCAAGATATTTTTATAGTGGTCATTTTAAATGTATTTCCTAACTTTTAATTTTTAAAATAACAAAATATACACATAATACAACAAAAACTTATGCTTCTAGTGTCTAGAATTAATTGCTACCAAAGTTCCTGATATGCTTTGCAAATATAAAAATAGAAGAATGTCCATTTTTGGACAATAGTGATATGAAGACCTTCGTAGAATACAAGTTCACCTTGGAAGTAAAAGTTGCAGATTTTTCCTTGGTTATTTCTTCAATATAATAATAGCACAAGCACTGCCTGTTAAGTGTATTTTTCTGCGTCAAAATAAATATTGAAATTTCTAGTCAAATGAAAAAACTAAGAATGGCAGTCATGAAAATTGTAATGGTAACTGTTAATGTTTTCAAATTTGTAGTGAGTATACTTTTCTACCAATGAATTTCAGATTTTAATTAACTGAATATTGACAGAGTTTAAAGGGAATGCCTATATGTTGCCAAACGTTAACAAACAAACTTAAAAGTATATACACATATCAAGGTGAGGCCTAGACATACAGCAGGGCTAAAGTCCTCCTGGACTCCTCCCTCTCCATTCCCCTAAATCATCAATCTGTCCATGTCTAGTCTAAGATGTCTCTTGGATTTTCTTCTCTTCAGGTTATCTCTGCTACTATTGGCCTAGTTCTGACCCTCATCTTCTCAAAGTGGAATTTTAAAATTATTTTCTCTCTTGTCCCCTGTCTACATCCTCATTCTTTACAAATCCATATTTTATTGTGAATATTTATCTTCCTAAATCCAGGTCCTATTCTATGCTGTCCAGTATGGTAGCCATTAGTGACATGTGGCTAACAAAATAAAAATTAATTAAAAAGAAATAAAATTAAAATTTCACCACAGTTCCTACAAGTGGTTAATAGTAATATTTGGCCAGCAGCTACTGCTTTGGATGTCGCCACTACGCACTATTTCCATTAATGCAGAAGATTATAATAGTGCTATTCTAGATTATTGGTTCACAGTTTCAGTAGGATATCAGAATCAAACTTTGGATCCACACAAAATTTGTACAAGAATGTTTGTAGCAACATTATTTATGGGAAAGGTCCAGAATAAGCAAATCCATAGAGGTAGAAAGTAGATAGCTCTGACTGTTGCAAAACTCTGCAAATATACTATCAACCAATGACACTTCAAAATTATGAATTTTATAATATATGAATTATATCTAAATAAAGCTGTTATAAAAAAGGACAAGAAAAAAATCAAATTGTGGTAGTTTTAAACATCAGAACCTGGATCCTAACTTAGTCCCACAAAATTAGAATCTCTATGTAGGATATAGGAAGATAGATAGAAGGACAGATAGATATAATATATCTAGATATTATATAATATATAATATCAATCTATATAATCTATATAATATCTATTATCTATCATCTATATATATATCAACAGGTTATTCTGATGTTTATACAGGGTTGAGAAATACTGCTGTTCACTATGACTCCCTCAAGGGCAGAGACCATGTCTTATTGAGTTTTTGATACTCAAAAGTACTATGAATGAATCAAAATGGAGCTGTGAAAAATGTTCAGAAAACCCACAGGCGGGAAAAGAAAAAGAGTCAAACAAAAAATGGAGAGAACAAAGGCATAAATCAAAAGAATATAATGGCAGACTTAAGGTCTAAAATAATTATATTAAATGTATATGATCTAACTGAAACACAGAGATTATCACAATGGATTTACAAAGCCTAACCCAACTATATTCTGTCTACAAGAAACTCACTCTGAATATAATATAGGCAAGTTGAATGTAAAAAAAAAAAATTAAAAAAAAAAATATATATACAATGCAAAGTTTAATCAAAGGAAAGCAGCATTGGCTATATTACTATCAGATAAAGTCAACTTCAGCACAAAGAAAATTGCCAAAGACACAAGATGACATCATGTAAAAGAGGAGGCATAGAAACTCTAAATGTGTATGCACCAAACAACAGAACTGCAAATTATAGGAGACAAAGCTGATAAAATTGAAAGAAGAAATAGATAAATCCACAATACTTTAGCACCTTTGTCTTGACAATTGATAGAATATCTAAGTAGAATCTAACAGGATCTAATTGACATTTATGGAATACTCTACCCAACAACAGCAGAATACATATTTTTTATATGTTTCCATACAATATATACAAGATAGACCATATCCTCAGACAAAAAAAGGGAATTTAATAAATATAAAAATTTGAAATCATATAATAGATTGTATTCTTAGAACATAATGAAGTCAAACTAAATTCAATAATGTAATGATATTAGGAAAATTTCCAAACACTTGGAAACTAAACAACATATATTTAAATAATGCATGTGTCAAAGAGGAAGTCTCATAGGATAATAAAATAGATCCTTGAACAACATGGGGGTTAGGGACACTAACCCTCCAGGTAGTCGAAAATCTGCACGTAACTTATAATTGGCCCTCTGTATACATGGTTCCTCCATATCTTGGTTCCACATCTGCGCATTCAACCAACTGCAGACCATATAGTACTGTAGTATTTACTATTGAAAAAAATCTATGTATAAGTGGAATTGCACAGTTCAAATCTGTGTCGTTCAAGGGTCAACTGTACATTAAAATAAAAATATCAAAATTTGTAGGAAGCAGCTAAAGCAGTACTGAGATGGAATTTTATAGCATTAAATGTGTATGTTAGAAAAGAAGAAATGTCTCAAATCAATAATCTAAGTTCCCATCTCAAAAATCTAGGAAAAGAAGAGCAAAATAGGCCCAAAGAAAGCAGAAGAAAGAATATAATAAAGATTTTTAAAAACCAATGGGATTGAAAATGGGAAAACAATACAGGAAATCAATGAAACTAAAGATCTGATTCTTTGAAAAGTTCAATAAAATCGGCAAACCTCTAGCAAGAATAACATAGAGCAAAGATACAAATCATCAATCAGAAGTAAAACAAATGATATCAATACAGACCCTAAAGACATCAAAGGATGATAAGGGAAAAAACTACAAACAACTCTTCAAAGATAAATTTGACAAATTAGGTGAAAACAACCTTTTCCTTGAAAAACAAAAACTACCACATTACTTAATCTGAAATATACAATTTTAATAGCCCTGTACTTTTTAATAAATTTTAATTGGTAATTTAAAAACTCTGCCCCCCTTCCCCCCAAAAGATCTCTAGGTCCAGGTGGTTTTACCAGAGAAATCTACAAAATGTTTAAAAAAGAATTAACACCAATTCCCAATTTATTTTATGAAACTAGTAATACACTGATAGCAAAACCAAAGCAAATACAAGAAAACTACAGACCACCACTATCCCTTGTGAATATAGATGCAGAAGACCTTAACAAATATTAGCAAACAGAATTCGACAGTATATACAAAGAATTATTCACCATGACCATGTAGGCAAAGCTAGTTAAACATTCAAAAATCAATTAATGTAATCCATCATATTAAAAGTCTAAAGAAAAAAAGTCACATGATCATATCAAGCAATGCAGAAAAAGCATTTGATAAAATTCAGTACTCATTCATGATAAATAATTACAGAAAAAACAGGAATAGAGGGAAACATCTTCATTTGATTAAGACTATCCACAAAAAGACTACATCTAACATTATACATAATAGTGAAAAATCTTTATCCTAAGTTCATGGACAATTCAAGGATGTCCTCTCTCAGAATTGTCACTTAACATAGTGATGAAAGTCTTAGTGCAAGAAAGCAAATAAATAAACAAACAAACAAACATGAATCATAAAGGAAGAATAAGTTTCCCTTATTTGTAGATAATATCTGACTGTCTATACAGAAAATCCCAGGGAATCCACACACACAGAAATCAAAGAACACATGATTTCAGCAAGATCGTAGGATATATTAAAACATGCAAAAATAATTGTATTTCTACATGCTAGCAATGAACATGTAGACACCAAAACTTAAAATACAATACCATTTTCAATTTCTCAAAAAAGTGAAATACTTAAGTCTCACACCGTACACAAAAATTAATTGAAAATGGATCATGGAAGTGTAAAATGAAAAACCAGAAAACATTTAGCAAAACACAGAGGAGAAAATCTTGACTATAGAGATATGGATAGAGTTCTTAGATTTGACACCAAAAGCACACTCCATAAATTAAAAAATCGATAAATTGGTTTTAATCAAAATTCTAAAAATTTGCTCTGTGAAAGATCCTGTTAAGAAGCTGAAAAGATAAGCTAACGCTGGAGAAAATATTTGTAAATGATATATCTGACAAAAGACTAGTATCTAAAATTTTCAAAGAACTCTCAAAACTCAAAGGTATAAAAAATAAACAGTCTGATTAGAATATAGGCAAAAGACAGGAAGAGACATTTTACTGAAGATATACAGTTGTTAAATAGCCACAGGAAAAGCTGCTCAATACCATTAACCATCAGGAAATGCAAATTAAAAACACAATGAGTATCACGACACACTTAACATAATGGCTAAAAATAAAAAACAGTGACAACATCAAATGGTGGCAAGGATGCACCAATTGGATAACTCTGCTGGTGGGAACATAAAATGGTTCAGTCAATTTGGAGATCAATCAGGCAGTTTCTTACAAAACTAAACATGCACCACCACACGACCTAGCAATTGCATGACTAGACATTCGTCCCCCCCAAAATGAAGACCTACGTTGATACAAAAATCTGCACATGAATGCTTATAGCAACCTTATTCGTAATAGTCAAAAATTGGAAGAAAAAAAAAAAAACAGCCCAGTGTCCTTCAGTGGGTGAATCGTTAAATAAATTGCAATACATGGAATACGTGACAATAAAAATGAATGAATGATGGATTCAGAGAATTGTGCTGAGTGAAAAAGCCTATCCTAAAAAGATTGTCTACTGTATGATTCTACTTATATAATACTTTTGAAATGGCAACATTAGAGAAGTGAACAGCTTAATGGCTGCCAGGAGTTAAGAAAATGAGAGGTGGGTGGGAGAGAAATGAGTATCACTACAAAAGGGTAACATGAGAGATTCTTATTCTGTATTATTCCAGGTGTGATATTATAGTGTATATATGCAAGATGTTACCATAGGGACAAACTGGGTAAAGAGCAGATGGGAACTCTCTGAACTACCTCTTAAAGCTGCACTCTTCTTAAAATAAAATGTTTAATTAAGAACTATTTTAAAAGACTGCTTAACTCTAGGGTTACATTCTATGCAAACATTAGCTATTATTATTAGAGAGTTCAGTAAAAATATTTCAGTATGAGAAGTGCAACAAAACACTTCATGGAAAATGGTGAATATTTATATCATTTCAAAGTGGGAGAATTCTTTTAAAATATAATATCAAAGAGAAAAAACAACAAAGAAAATATCATACATAAATTATAGAAAGAAAATGGTAATCTGTGAAAATGCAAATATAGCAGATATACTATTAGGTGACCTTCACTGAGTCATGCTCTGGTATAATCCCCTCTCTTAAGTGAAGGCGGAGCCTGTGACTTTTTGTAACCAATAAAATATGGCAAAGGTAATGGCAGATCTCACTCCTGATTAGGTTATACTTATAATAAAGGTGATGGCTTGTCACTCTTATGATTAAGTCACATTATATACACAAGGCTCAGTCATAACATACTGTAGAGCAAGCAACTTTCTGCTAGTCTTGAAAAAATAAGCTGCTATGATAAGAACTGCCTATGGAGAGAACCAAGTGACAGGGAATTATGGACAGTCTCTAGGAACTAAGGGCTTCAGTCTACAACTGTATAGAACTGAATTCAGCCAACAATCAGGTGAGCTCTGAGAGGACCCCAAACTCCAGAAAGGAATGCAGACTTGCTGATAACTGGATTGCAGCTTTGTGAGACCCTTATCTGAGGTCCCAGCTAAGTCATGCCCAGGCTTGACTTTGCAAGAGACTCCGTGGAAACTGTCAGTCAATAAATGTGTCTTGTTTTAAGCTACTAATCTTGTGGTGAAATATTGCACAGAAATAGAAAATTAATATAGCAAAATATTCAACAGTGAATATTACCAATAAGTAAAGAACTCTTTCAAAACAAAGAAACCCCAAACCATAATTGAAAAATTACCAAAGTGTAGGTAATGGCATTAACAAAAGAAACAAATTATAATTAGAATATGAAAAAGTATCTATCCTCATTAATAAATCAATAAATAGAAAATAATGAGCTAGTGCCTTGTGCCAAACACATTAGTGAATATTTTGTTTTGTTTTCTATCTTTACTTTTTTAGTTTTCAAAACTTTTATTTATTTTTCCAGGTTTATTGAAATATAATTGACATATAGCATTGTGGAAGTTTAAGGTGTCTAATGTGATGACTTGATACATGTATATATTGCAAAATGATTATCACAGTAAGATCAGTTAACACATCCCATCCATTATCACATATAGTTACCAATTTTTGTGTGCTGAAAACTTTTAAGATTTATTCTCTTAGCAACTTTCAAGTATACCATACAGTATTGTTAACTATAATCACCATGTTACACATTAGATCCTCAGAGCTCATTCGTCTTATAACTAGAAGTTTGTACCCTCTGACCAACATCTATTTCACCTATGCCAGCTCCTGGTAATCACCATTCTATTCTCTATTTCTATGAGTTTGGGTTTTTTCGATTCCAAATATAAATGAGATCATACACAATTTGTCTTTCTATGTCTTACTTATTTCACATAGTATAATGCCCTCAAAGTCCAACAATGCTGTTGCAAATGTTAGGGTTTTCTTTTTTATGGCTGAATAGTATTCTCTCTAGATAGATAGATAGATAGATAGATAGATAGATAGTATATATCTATCTATCTATATATAGATATCTCCACTGATGGACACCTCAGTTGTTTCCATGTCTTGGCCATTGTAAATAATGCTACCATGAACAAAAGGGTGCAGCTATCTCTTTGAGATCCTGTTTTTATGTTTATATATATATATATATATATATATATATATATATATATATGGGATTATGGATCATATGGTGGTTTTATTTTTAAATTTTGAAGAACTTCCATACTGTTTTCCATAGTGGCTGTACCAACTTACACTGCCACCAATGGTACACAAGAGTTCTATTTCTCCACAACCTTGCCAGCACATGTTATCTCTTGTCAGTTTTATAATAGCCATTCTAACAAGTGTGAAATGTTCTCTCTTTGTCTTTTACTTTTGAAAACCTAATTACAGTGTGTATCATTGTAGCCCTTTTTTTGGTTTAACCTATTTGGGGAGTTTTGGACCTCATGAATCTGTATTTCCACTTTTCTCCCAAAGTTTATGAAGTTTTCAGCCATTATTTCTTTAAATAGACTTTCTGTTCCTTTCTCTCTCTTCTCCTTCTGGGATTCCTATAATGTGCATTTGTTTTCTTTAACGGTATCCCATAAGTCTTTCTCATAATTGCTTCACTTTTTCTTATTCTTTCTTTTGTTCCTCTAACTGGATAATTTCAAATGACTTGTTTTTGACTTCATTGATTTGTTCTGCTTGGTGGAGTCTACTATTAAAGCTCTATATTGAGTTCTTCAGTCATTGTATTCTTCAGCTCTGTGATTTCTGTTTGGGTTTTTTTTGGGGGGGATGGTTTCTATTTCTTTTCAAACAAATTGAACTTAATTTGCTCACACATTGTTTTCCTAATTTTGTTTAGTTGTATGTGTGTCCTTGTAGTTCAGTGAATTTTTAGATAATTACTCTGAACTCTCTGTCAGACAGTTCATAGATCTCCATTTCTTTAGGATCAGTTATTGGAGTTTTATAAGTTTCCTTTGGTGGTATCATGCATACCTGATTCTTCATGATCCTTGTATCCACTCATTGATATCTGCACATTTGAGTAATCAAATCTCTTATAGATTACTTTCAGCAGAGAAAGACCTGTCAGTTTGGGATTTTGGATGGCTCAGCTTGTATCATCTGTGGGCAAGCAGGGCTAGCTGTCAGGGTTTGTAGGTGACCAAGGTGACTGCTCCTGGTCTAAGTTTGATGGGGAGTGGTTGTTGCTGGCTGAGATCTTCAGTTGGGTATACCTTCTGGCAGGGAACCACATTTAAGCAGGAAGACTGGCTGGTCTCCATGGCTGGGTGGGGCTGCTGGCTAAGCTCCATGTTCAGGTGAGGCCACTAGCTAGGCTCCATAATCACCTCTGGTTGAATAGGGTCACAGACTGTTCTGTGCTAGGGCATTGCTGCTGGTTGGACTCCATGATCGGGCAGGGTTGTAGTCTGGGCTCTGCAATTTTTCCTGGCTGGGTAGAGCCTCAGGCTGTTCACCAGATGGTGCCACTGACTGTACACTGTGATCAAACAGGGTCACAGGCTGTGCCCAAAGTTGGGCAGAACCACAGATTGGGTTCCACAGTCTGGCAGGCTGCTAGTTGTGTTCTGTTGTTAGACAAGGTTGCTGGCAAGGCTCCTTGACAAGACAGTGTCATCAGCTATACCCTGCTGAAGGTATATTCGCAGTTGAGTGGGGTCATGGTCCAGTTTACCTGGTTGAATGGGGCCACAGGCTACGATGACTGGACTGGGTCACTGGCTGGGATCCCTGTCTGGGCAAGTCTGCAGGCTTTGCTCAGAAATTGGGCAAGGCCATAGGCTATCCTCTGTTGTGAGGCAGGGCCAGAGTATGGGCTCTGCTGCTGCCCTGGTACTCTGGCTTGGCTTCCTGGTTGAGCAGGACTGGAGGCTATGCTCAACAGTTGGGAAGGGTTAACTGTCCAGGTGGGTCACAGAGTGTGCTCCACAGCTACCAGACATCTGTGGCCAGGTTTCCTGGAGGGGCAGACCAGAGGCTATGTTAAGCAGTTGGGTGGGACAGTGAGCTTGCTTCCCTACCTAAGAAGGACTATAGAATGTGCTCCACTGCCAGTATGATATGTTGGCTGGGGACCCAAACTAGGCATAACTGCCTAGTGAGCTCCCTGGTCAGACAAGGCCACCAAGTAAGCTCTGCAAATGGGCCAAGCCACTGTCTGCATTCTCTGCTTGGGGGCCACCATCTGCAGGAACATGGCCTGCCAAGATCTGAGCACTGTTGCTGTAATCCCTGCCCCTTTTCTCTGTTTCTATCTGATCCCCAGTAATCCAGTTCTATAGATTCCCCAAGAGATCTCTGTGAGATGAAAACCAAATGGTTCTCCTAGGAAGTGTCCTGTAATGCTGAGGAAGCTGAATGTCCACCTTGAGCTCTTTTTCTTACTGGAGAAATCTTAGGCCCAGTGTGGAGCTGTGCTGGCCTGGGCTCCTTGCATCCTTCTAATGAGACCCTTCTCTTTGTTTGCCAAGGGGTCTGCCTCACCCTCATGTTCTAAGGTTTTCACAATTCTATCTTGTCTATGGATAGTTGCTAGTTGGTCTTTTGAGGGAGACTGAAGTCAGGAATCACCTATTTCACCATCTTAATGATTTTGCTCTCTAAGTTGAACATTTTTGACCAGAATACAGAAAATGATCACCTTCCTGTACATCATCAATGAGTTAAATTTTTGCCACCTTTTTGGAAGACAATTTTGCAATATACATCACATCATGTCTACTTCTATATCTTAAAGAAGTAATTAAAATTTTGCAAAAATATGTGCAAATATCAGCATTCATAAAGTGGAAAGGGTTGTTGAATTGATTTAATATGTAATTTTGGATGTAAAGGTCTGGGACTTTCTGCTGGTTCTAGAAATGGACTATGTACAATTATTTGAAGAATTCTGAGTGCTATTCCAAGATAGTTTATGGGTGACTGTGCAAGGTGCTTGACATAATTTTAATATGTTAATTTCATTGGAAATAGTCTCAAAAATCATTGATTTTAAAAAAAAATTGGTAATAGGAGGGATAACACATAAAGCCATTCATGCTTAGAGTGAATGGGTTCCTCATCTAAAACATAAAACACTGAAAAAAATTATTTGAGTGATTCTTTTCTAAATTTTCCCAAAGATGGTATGGAATTAAAACCATTCTAGGTGCACAAGTATAGTTACTTCATTACACACAAGGAATGCCTTAGGGCATATGTGCTTAATTTTAATTCTCTCTCCAAAACTCAATTCAGAAAGGGTAGCAGCTATTGATATGAAAAGCAGAGAATGGGTTTCTAATAACCAGAACTTGCCAGCAGGTAAATTTGGATAGGGGAAAAAGTAGGAGGGACAAATCTAGGATGTGGGCATTATCTGGTGTAACGACCTGTGTGGTTAGCTGTGTCATGGGGTCTTAAGTGGCAAGAGGAAAATAGGCACTGTCATTCATTTGTTTGATAACTATTCATTTATACACATACTCTGATAGGCATAAAGTATAATAAAATGAAGCATAGTCCCTGTCCTCAAGAAATTCACAGCAATTATTGCTAATCAATTATTTTTTAAAACTAAAAAATTGCTAAATAAAAGTAAATGTTAATTAGTGTTAAGTGATTGTATTTATTTACTATTGTTATGTAACAAATTACCACAAACCTAGTTACTTGGTACACATCCACTTCTCATTTCCTAGTTCTGTAGGTCAGAAGTGCAGGCGCAGCTTAGCTGGGTCCTCTGATCAGGGAACAGGAATTTATCTACTAGGCTAAAATCAAGGTGTTGGTTGAACTAGGTTTTCATCTGGAGCTCAGGATCCTTTTCAAAAATCATTCAGGGTGTTGGAAAAGTTAAATTCATCGCAACTGTGGGACTCAGATCTGTTTTCTTTCTTGCTGTCAGCTAGGATCACTCTCAGCTGCTAGAGGCCACTCCAGGGTCCTTGTAACATAGTGTGGCATCTTCTACAGGCCTTCCACACTCTTATGCTTCAAATCTCTCTGACTTCAGGAAAGGCTCAGAGTCCTTTAAAGGCTCCTATGATTAGGTCAGCCATGCAGGATAATATTCCTTTTGATTAACTGATTATTTAAATAGCTAGTGCCCTAATATCCCCTCAAATTCTCAGGCCCTGTCCACATTGAAGGGAAGAGGATTATACAAGGCACAGACACTGGAGAGTTGAAATCTTGAGGGCTAGCTGAGAATTCTGCCTAGCTCAGTGATATAAAATACATAAATAAATTCAGTGCCCCAAACCACAGAGCAGGGGGCATCAAACACTGTTTAGGGCAGGAACAGTGAGTAAGTAGCAAGCTCACTTGCCACATTCTACTCCCTTGCCTGTGGCAGAACTCCTTTGCTAATGGCTCCAGGCAATTTCTCACTGAACTGAGATATGGTTTAACAATCCATTTGTAACAAAACAAGTTGAAACTGTTTTCTCATTCTTAGCCTAGAGTAATTAGGTAAGCCGTCCCAGAGGGCTTGATGTTTGTGCCTCTAAGAATGAATAAAAAATCATTATATGAAAAAGGCAGAGGAAGGGCAGTTCAGGCAGAAAGAACTATCTGTATAAGAATATAAAGGTATAGTGATGCAGGGGGGTTTCAGGGTTTAGAATAAATAGTTGTATGTGTCTGGAGGGTAAAGTACAAGTAGAAGAGATAGAGAGGGAAGTACAGCCTGGGGCCAGACTACAAAGAAATTCATAAATTGTGTTGGAGAGTCTATCCTATGGATAGGCTGACCATATAAATATATCATCTAAACTGGAACACTTCTAAGATTGAAAGGTGGAACTATTAATGATAATGCCAGGACTACAGGTATAAGCTGGAATTGCCCCAAGCAAACCCTACTTACAGGCAATGACAAACCAAAGAAGGATTTTAATCTGGAGAATGACCTTGAGCAAGGGCATGGAATAGAAGGAGGCTGGAAAATCAAAGGCCTATTTTATTCAAATGCAGCTTCCCCCTTGGCTGCTCATGCTGATAATTGTACCAATTTGTTAGATGGTCTCTGCTTTTGTTAAAGGTTTTCTCTAAATTTTTGGTAATCACAGTGAGAGCTGTACCAGCTATTTTAGATTATTGCTGAATTACTTCTGGATGATGTGAAAAAGCATGCCCACCCTCCTACAATATTTAGGGCATCATGAGGCTGTAGCCAATGGAAAATTCAAGGGCAGGATGACCATAAATTGATACAGATACATTTGAAAATTTTAAAAAAGAATCCAGGCTGTGGTTTTTCTGATTGGTACAATAAATACAGATTAAAAACCAACCTGAATTCGGTGATGCTGTTATTTTCTGTGTCATTCTGTGAAAACATAAGCTGAATAAATAGCTCAAGTCATTTGAAAATACAGCAGGAAGAATGTTGTTCCTCAGAATAAATACCCTTTAATGAACGGAACTTAGTTGTGGTGATATACTTTTAGATCCAGCCATGTAAAACAGACACATGAGTCTAAATTACTCTCCAGTTTTTGATCTGGATAACAAACACAAGTTTGCTTTTCCTTTTTCTCATCATCTGGGATGACGTGATGTGGTTAAATATGACTTAAATTCACCATGTAAATTGGGTAGAGACCATTTTATAATGTGAACCACTAACAACGGAATAAATTCTAGCTATTTTCCCTAGGGTATGGTATCTCAGTTTATGAATGTATTTGTACTTCATAAATCATTCTTAAGAGCAAAGAGAGAAAATGGAAATCCATTTTCTTTAGACCCCATGGGTCTTCATTTAATTTTTAATGAAATAGGGAAGATACTTTATCAATGGCAACAATAAAATAGTTTCAACATTCAGCTTTGCAAAAAGACTTATTGAAAATGTCAAAGACCTTCCAAACATAATGGATTTGTGAAGGAGGATGTGGGGTGAGAGAAGAAGCAATATAGTAACAGTATTTAACTCTGAGAAGTGGAGAATGACCAAATGTAACGATATATGATAGCATCATGCAGCAGTCCCGATTTCAGCACGAAATAGATAAAAGAATTTTGGATACTTAAAAGGCCAGTTAATTTTCCGAGGCAGATAGTTGCCAATGTGCCACCATATTTTCCAGGAGATTTGCTCATTATTTGAAAGCTATTCTTTTGGATTGTGACAATCATCAATTTGTACTTGATATGTTCATGTCTGCTTGACTAAATTTTTTAGTTACATCTTGCAAATTGTAACAAAAAGTAGGAGAGAAAAATTATATTTAACTGCAAATTTTGTTGACCCAGTGAACACTTTTGTCCCTTATTTTCTTTGCCTCGTACGCCTTTTTATAGTCATATTCATTTGTTCATGCATTCATCATTTATTACTATATGCATTATATAATATATGCAATAAAGCAGACAAGGTACTATTATATGCAATAAAGCAGACAAGGTACAGTGATGGATAGCAAAATATGTCTTAATTCTAATAAGATTTACATAAGCAAATTTAATACAAAACAAAGTTTTGGGCAGATTAAGGGAAGTACATATAAAGGGAGGATTCAGGAAAGGTGGCACAGGGAAGCTGACATTTAAGAAAACAATGCGGGTTGTGCAAGTAAGATTTAATGGAGTTAAGAGAAAGGATATCAGATGCAAAAACTAAGAGTCTGGGGAAAAAAAGGAAAGAAGATAGAAAATATCAGAACAATAAACAATCATATTTTCCTGGACACTTGGAAATCACTTTTGGTGTATGCAGGTCAGTGGCAGGAGAGAAGTGTGGAAATGTGGGTTTGGGCAAAATTGGGCAGTTACTTGAAAGGCAAAATTAGGCACTTAGAATTTGCTAATAAACTTCAGAGTATCATTTAAGGGTCTGTCATTGTTATTGTTTGTTCTCTGTCATGTAAATCATATTTTAAATCAGCTTTATTCTAAAACTATACTTGGAGGAATTTTGATATGTATAAAACCATATAACCACTACTAAAATCAAGACAAGAAACATTTCCAACACCCTAAAAGTCTCCTTATGCCCCTGTGCACTTAAATTCTAAGTCCTTATTTTCTTTGTGACTAATAATGTTGAGCGTTTATTTGTGTGCTTATTAATCATTTGTATTTCTTCATTTATGAGATGACATTCAAAATTCATTATTGGTTTGGAGGTATCCTTTATATATATAAGTCCTGGGCTAGATACATGTTCTTCAAATATTTTCTCCCAATACATATTTTTCCTTTTTAATTTTACTAATAGTGTCTTTCAAAGAGCAGAATTTTTTTTTTAAATGAAGTTCAATTTATCATTTGGGTTTTTTTGTTTGTTTGTTTCTTAATAGTTCCTGCCTCTTGTGTCCTATATAAGAAGTCATTGGCTACTTCTAGTTGAGAGAAATATGTTAATTTTTTTTCCTATAAATATTATCATCTTATCTCTTATCTTTAGGTTTTTGATTCATTTTACATTAATTTTTCTGTATGGCATAAGGCAAAATTTGAGGTTTATACAAATTTTACATAAAGATACCAGTTGTTCCAGCACCATTTGTTGAAAGTACCATTGTTTCCTGTGTTCATGTTCTATTGTTGCTGTAACAAATTCCCGCAGACTTAGGAGCTTGGAACTACACAAATTTATTATCTTACCGTCTGTGGCTCAGAAACATGACATGAGTCTTACCAGGCCAAAATCAAGGGGTTCTCAGAGCTGTGTTCCTTTCTGGAGGCTCTAAGGGAGAATCCATTTCCTTGCTCATTCAGGATATTGGCAGGACAAGCCCTTTCTGTCAATTTTTCTGTTTCATGTATTATGAAGCTCCATTTTTATATAAATACACATTTAGGACTATTAGCTCTTCTTAATGAATTGAACTACTATACTCATAAAATGCTCCTCTTAACCTCTGGGATTATTTATTGTCCTGAGGTTTACTCTGTCTGACATTAATATAGCCAATCCAGCTGTGTTACAATAGTTTGCACGGTATGTCTTGTATCATTTTACTTCTGACCAATCAGCAATCTTTATGTTTAAAGTGAGTTTTCGCTATACAATATAAAGTGAGATCCTGCTTTTTAAACCAGTTTTATAATCTCTGTCTTTTAATTTGAGCGTTTTGATATTTTATGTTTAATGTAAATTTTATATTGGCTTTAAATCTACCATTTTCCTATGTTTTTCTGTTTGTCCAGATCTTATTTGTTCACTAATTTCTATCAGTTCCTGCATTTATTGAGGGCAATTGAGTATTGTTTTAAATATTCCATTTTATCTCCATTCTTTACTTAATAGCTATTCTACTTTGTTTCATTTAAGTGTCTGTTTGGGGATTGTGATGTGCATCTCAACTTATCATAGTCTGTCTTCAAATAAGATAGCATTTCACATATAATTTAAGAACTTCAGGACTTTACAGTCATATATTTCCATTCACTCATCTTTTGTGTTATTGTTACTTTAAATTTTGCTGCTACATATAAGCCCCACAATACAGTGCTATTATTTTAGCTTTAAATTGACAATAATGTGTTTAAAATTTATAAAAATAAAAAAATTATATTTGCCCACATATTTAACATTCCTATCATTCTTTATTATTTTGTGTAGAGTCAATTTTCATTTAGTATCATTTTTCTTCACTCTAAACAACTTCCTTTAACATTCCTTATAATGTAGGTTCACTAGAATTTTCTCTGCTTTTGTCTATTTGAAAAAGTATTTATTTTACTTTCATTTTTGGAGAATATTTTCCTGCGTATAGAAATCTAAGTTGACAGTTTATTCTGTCAACAGTTAGATACTGTTTCATTGTCTTCTGGCTTGCATTATTTCTGACAAGAAGTCTGTATTCATTCTTGCTTTTGTTCCCCTGTAATAATGTATCTTTTTTTCCTCTGGTGATTTTAAGATTTTCTGTGTATCACTGATTTTCAGCAATTTGATTTTGATGTGCCTTGGTATGTTGTTCATATGTATTCTACTCGTGCTTCCTTGAGTTTCTTGGTTATGTGGGTTTATTGTTTTCATCAAATTAGGGAAAGGGGCAATTTATTTTTTCAAATATGTTTTACTGTCTATCCTCTTTCTCTTTCTAGACTTCAATTATATATATGGTAGACGGCTTGATAGTGTCTCACAAGTCACTGTCACTCTGTTCATGGATTTTAAAGCTTCTTTTTCCCTCTGTGTATTTCATTTTTGATAATTTCTATTGCTATAACTTCAAGTTCACTGATCATTATTCTGTATTGTCTAATTTGCTGTTAAACTTATACAGTGAAACTTGTTTCAGGTATTGCATTTTTAGTTCTAAATGTTTTATTATATTTTTCATTTATCTCTTCATTATGGTCACACTTTTCTTTAAATCTTGAACATATTTAACAGCTCTTTTAAATCCTTTTGGGGGGCAGTTAACCAAACAATTTTTATTGCATATTCTATTGAATGATGTTTTCTCCTGTACTTCTTCATATGTCTAGTAATTTCTGATTGAGTGCTGAACACTGTAAGGTTGTGTTGTTCAATTTCTGGATTTCGTTGTCACCCTTGAAAGGATGTTGAAAATTGTTTTTCAGGTTGTTAGGTTAATTCCAAGTCAAACTGATCTTTTTGTGGCTTGTTTCATAGCTTAGTTAGGGTGATATCTCTAGGAGCTTTAAATTTAGTGTTATTTTAGCCTCACTACTAAGATGTGTCCTTTCTGGTATCTCTACCAACTGTCCTGGATATCTGAATGAACTATGCAGTCTGAAAGGTGGGAATTAGAATGATTCTCAGCCTTATGTGAATTCTAGGGATTATTTAGCTTGCAACTCACTGGTAATTCTTTGCCCAGCCTTGTGGGATTTCAATTTAAGCACATGCCACTTAGTATTCTGCAACAGACTCAAGGATGCATATGTGGATTTTTAGAGCTTTTTCTCTGCATAGCTCTCTATTCTCTTGTCTTCTGCCTCAATGTCACTAAACATCACTCTCTGAATTTTCAACAAAGCAATACCACTGCTATCTGCTTGGGGTTTCCTTCTCTTGCTTTGACTCAGGGGCACTTTAAAGACTCGCATCATTTGTTATCCTCTCAGGGATCACGCTTCTGTTTTCTTTTTCCCTCACATACTAGCACTACAGAGGGAAAAGCTCAGGCTTGCAAGAACTTTGGTATGGTGCTGAAGGGGCTATAGCCTCAGAGGCATATGTCTGGTCAGCTCTATAGTGATAGACGATGTTGTTTTTTCCCCCTAGCTTTATTGAGATGCAGTTGACATGTTTAAAATGTAAACTTTGATAAATTTTCATATATGCACACACCCATGAAACTATCAACACAATAAAAAACAATGAATTATCCATTAACTTCAAAGGTTTATTTTTACCCCCTGAAACCCTACCATCCCTTCTTCCTTCTACCCAAGATACTAGGCAACCACTGATATGTTCTCTGTCACTATAGAATAGCTTCCATTTTTTAGAATTTTAAATAGATGAGATAATACAATATATACTTTTTTTTTTGGCTTGACTTCTTTGATTCAAGCTAATTATTTTGAAATTCATCCACATTGGTACATGTATTAATAATTAATTTTTATTTCTGAGTAATATTCCATTGTCCATATGTACCACCCATTGTTTATGTATTCTCATATTAATAGACATTTGGTGGTTTTTCATTATTGATGATTGCTAATAAAGTCATTATGAACATTCTCATACACGTCTTTGTGTGGACATGTGCGTTCAGTTTTCTTAGATATATATCTAGGAGTAGAATGTCTGGGTCAACTGGTAGACTTATGGTGAACTTTACTAGGAACTATGAAACATTTTTTTTCAAAGAAGTTGTGACATTTTACACTCCAACCAGCAGTCTGTAAGTGTTCCAGTTGCTCCACTTCTTCACCAACACTTGGTATGGTCAGACTTTTTAACTTTATACATTCTGGTTGGGGCATACTGATATCTCAGTGTGGTTTTAATTTTCATTTCACTAATGAATAATGATGTTGAACATCTTTTACATACTTACCACTTGAATATGTTGTGTGATAAAATGTCTGCTCAAATCTGTAGCCAATTTTTATTGGGATGTGTGCTTTTTGTATTATTGCAATTTGAGAGTTTTTTTTAATAGTCTGTATACAAATCCCTTATCAGATATAGGATTTACAAAAGATTTTCTCCCAATATTTGGTCTGTATTTTCATTCTCCTAACATTGTGCTTTGAAGAGTGAGAATCTTAATTCTTATAAAGATCAGTATATCATTTTTTCTTTTTTGGATTATGCTATTGATGTCATATATTTAGGTTTCACTGAATTTCTGGATTACTG
The DNA here is from genome assembly GCF_009834535.1 of Camelus ferus. Taxonomy (NCBI): domain Eukaryota; kingdom Metazoa; phylum Chordata; class Mammalia; order Artiodactyla; family Camelidae; genus Camelus; species Camelus ferus. The sequence goes on along the minus strand of NC_045732.1, from coordinate 96,965,753 downwards.
GGTTTATTACAGTTTTCATCAAACTTGGATAGCTTTCAGCCATGATTTCCTCAAATATTTTTTTGGCCCCTCACTTTCTCATCCCATTTAAGGACTCCAATTACATGTATAATGTGTGTATAATAGGCTACTTGAAGTTGTTCCAGAGCTCCCTGGTGCTATTTTTATTTTATTCTTCACTCTTTTTCTGTTTCATTTTGGATATTTTCTATTGCTAGTTATACAAGTTCACTAACATTTTCTTTTACAATGCCTAGTCTGTTTAATCTTATCAGTGTATTTTATCCCAGATATTTTATTTTTCATCTCCAGAATTTCATTTGGAATTTTTATATTTGCCATGTCTCTACTTAATGTATTTTACCTTTCCTCTACTTTCTTAAACATGTATATAGTTTTATGAGTTTACATTAAAACTATTTTAATGTCTTTGACTCCTAATTCTACCATCTATGTCTTTAAGAAATCTGTTTCTATTGATTGAATTATTGCCTTATTATTGCTTATATTTTCCTGCTTATTGCTTGCTGAGTAATTTTTTATTGAATGCCACATATTGTGAATTTTACCTTGCTGAGTGCCAGATTTTTTGTATTCCAATGAATATTCTTGATCTTTATTTTGAGACATACTTAATTTATTGAGCTTCAACTTGATTCTAAGCATAAGTCTGTTAGGTGGGGCCAGAATAGCCTTCAGTCTAGGGACACTTTTGCCCCACTAGTGAGGCAATATCCTTCTGAGTACTGTACCCAATTCCTTATGAATTACAAGGATCT